>NC_090764.1:1832928-1842928 GCF_036898095.1 Palaemon carinicauda
CTTCCACGGTCTCGGGTTAGAGTTCTCTTGCTTGAGGGTACACTCGGTGCCATAGCCTCTGTACCGTGGTCTTCCAGTCTCTTGGGTCAGAGTTCTCTTGCTTGAGGGTACACTCGGTGCCATAGCCTCTGTACCGTGGTCTTCCACTCTCTTGGGTCAAGAGTTCTCTTGCTTGAGGGTACACTCGGTGCCATAGCCTCTGTACCGTGGTCTTCCACGGTCTCGGGTTAGAGTTCTCTTGCTTGAGGGTACACTCGGTGCCATAGCCTCTGTACCGTGGTCTTCCAGTCTCTTGGGTTAGAGTTCTCTTGCTTGAGGGTACACTCGGTGCCATAGCCTCTGTACCGTGGTCTTCCACGGTCTCTTGGGTTAGAGTTCTCTTGCTTGAGGGTACACTCGGTGCCATAGCCTCTGTACCGTGGTCTTCCACTCTCTTGGGTCTAGAGTTCTCTTGCTTGAGGGTACACTCGGTGCCATAGCCTCTGTACCGTGTAGTCTTCCATGGTCTTCCACGGTCTCGGGTAGAGTTCTCTTGCTTGAGGGTACACTCGGTGCCATAGCCTCTGTACCGTGGTCTTCCAGTCTCTTGGGTCAGAGTTCTCTTGCTTGAGGGTACACTCGGTGCCATAGCCTCTGTACCGTGGTCTTCCACGGTCTCGGGTTAGAGTTCTCTTGCTTGAGGGTACACTCGGTGCCATAGCCTCTGTACCGTGGTCTTCCACTCTCTTGGGTCAAGAGTTCTCTTGCTTGAGGGTACACTCGGTGCCATAGCCTCTGTACCGTGGTCTTCCACGGTCTCGGGTTAGAGTTCTCTTGCTTGAGGGTACACTCGGTGCCATAGCCTCTGTACCGTGGTCTTCCACTCTCTTGGGTCAAAGTTCTCTTGCTTGAGGGTACACTCGGTGCCATAGCCTCTGTACCATGGTCTTCCACGGTCTCGGGTTAGAGTTCTCTTGCTTGAGGGTACACTCGGTGCCATAGCCTCTGTACCGTGGTCTTCCAGTCTCTTGGGTAGAGTTCTCTTGCTTGAGGGTACACTCGGTGCCATAGCCTCTGTACCGTGGTCTTCCACGGTCTCGGGTTAGAGTTCTCTTGCTTGAGGGTACACTCGGTGCCATAGCCTCTGTACCGTGATCTTCCACTCTCTTGGGTCAAAGTTCTCTTGCTTGAGGGTACACTCGGTGCCATAGCCTCTGTACCGTGGTCTTCCACTCTCTTGGGTCAAGAGTTCTCTTGCTTGAGGGTACACTCGGTGCCATAGCCTCTGTACCGTGGTCTTCCACGGTCTCGGGTCAGAGTTCTCTTGCTTGAGGGTACACTCGGTGCCATAGCCTCTGTACCGTGGTCTTCCACTCTCTTGGGTCAAGAGTTCTCTTGCTTGAGGGTACACTCGGTGCCATAGCCTCTGTACCGTGGTCTTCCACTCTCTTGGGTCAGAGTTCTCTTGCTTGAGGGTACACTCGGTGCCATAGCCTCTGTACCGTGGTCTTCCACGGTCTCGGGTTAGAGTTCTCTTGCTTGAGGGTACACTCGGTGCCATAGCCTCTGTACCGTGATCTTCCACTCTCTTGGGTCAAAGTTCTCTTGCTTGAGGGTACACTCGGTGCCATAGCCTCTGTACCGTGGTCTTCCACGGTCTCGGGTTAGAGTTCTCTTGCTTGAGGGTACACTCGGTGCCATAGCCTCTGTACCGTGATCTTCCACTCTCTTGGGTCAGAGTTCTCTTGCTTGAGGGTACACTCGGTGCCATAGCCTCTGTACCGTGGTCTTCCACTCTCTTGGGTCAAGAGTTCTCTTGCTTGAGGGTACACTCGGTGCCATAGCCTCTGTACCGTGGTCTTCCACGGTCTCGGGTTAGAGTTCTCTTGCTTGAGGGTACACTCGGTGCCATAGCCTCTGTACCGTGGTCTTCCACTCTCTTGGGTCAGAGTTCTCTTGCTTGAGGGTACACTCGGTGCCATAGCCTCTGTACCGTGGTCTTCCACTCTCTTGGGTCAGAGTTCTCTTGCTTGAGGGTACACTCGGTGCCATAGCCTCTGTACCGTGGTCTTCCACTCTCTTGGGTCAGAGTTCTCTTGCTTGAGGGTACACTCGGTGCCATAGCCTCTGTACCGTGGTCTTCCACTCTCTTGGGTCAGAGTTCTCTTGCTTGAGGGTACACTCGGTGCCATAGCCTCTGTACCGTGGTCTTCCACGGTCTCGGGTTAGAGTTCTCTTGCTTGAGGGTACACTCGGTGCCATAGCCTCTGTACCGTGGTCTTCCAGTCTCTTGGGTCAGAGTTCTCTTGCTTGAGGGTACACTCGGTGCCATAGCCTCTGTACCGTGGTCTTCCAGGTCTCGGGTTAGAGTTCTCTTGCTTGAGGGTACACTCGGTGCCATAGCCTCTGTACCGTGGTCTTCCAGTCTCTTGGGTCAGAGTTCTCTTGCTTGAGGGTACACTCGGTGCCATAGCCTCTGTACCGTGGTCTTCCACGGTCTCGGGTTAGAGTTCTCTTGCTTGAGGGTACACTCGGTGCCATAGCCTCTGTACCGTGGTCTTCCACTCTCTTGGGTCAGAGTTCTCTTGCTTGAGGGTACACTCGGTGCCATAGCCTCTGTACCGTGGTCTTCCACGGTCTCGGGTTAGAGTTCTCTTGCTTGAGGGTACACTCGGTGCCATAGCCTCTGTACCGTGGTCTTCCACGGTCTCGGGTCAGAGTTCTCTTGCTTGAGGGTACACTCGGTGCCATAGCCTCTGTACCGTGGTCTTCCACTCTCTTGGGTCAGAGTTCTCTTGCTTGAGGGTACACTCGGTGCCATAGCCTCTGTACCGTGGTCTTCCACGGTCTCGGGTTAGAGTTCTCTTGCTTGAGGGTACACTCGGTGCCATAGCCTCTGTACCGTGGTCTTCCACGGTCTCTTGGGTCAGAGTTCTCTTGCTTGAGGGTACACTCGGTGCCATAGCCTCTGTACCGTGGTCTTCCACGGTCTCGGGTTAGAGTTCTCTTGCTTGAGGGTACACTCGGTGCCATAGCCTCTGTACCGTGGTCTTCCACTCTCTTGGGTCAGAGTTCTCTTGCTTGAGGGTACACTCGGTGCCATAGCCTCTGTACCGTGGTCTTCCACGGTCTCGGGTTAGAGTTCTCTTGCTTGAGGGTACACTCGGTGCCATAGCCTCTGTACCGTGGTCTTCCACGGTCTCGGGTTAGAGTTCTCTTGCTTGAGGGTACACTCGGTGCCATAGCCTCTGTACCGTGGTCTTCCACTCTCTTGGGTCAGAGTTCTCTTGCTTGAGGGTACACTCGGTGCCATAGCCTCTGTACCGTGGTCTTCCACTCTCTTGGGTCAGAGTTCTCTTGCTTGAGGGTACACTCGGTGCCATAGCCTCTGTACCGTGGTCTTCCACGGTCTCGGGTCAGAGTTCTCTTGCTTGAGGGTACACTCGGTGCCATAGCCTCTGTACCGTGGTCTTCCACTCTCTTGGGTCAGAGTTCTCTTGCTTGAGGGTACACTCGGTGCCATAGCCTCTGTACCGTGGTCTTCCACTCTCTTGGGTCAGAGTTCTCTTGCTTGAGGGTACACTCGGTGCCATAGCCTCTGTACCATGGTCTTCCACGGTCTCGGGTTAGAGTTCTCTTGCTTGAGGGTACACTCGGTGCCATAGCCTCTGTACCGTGGTCTTCCACTCTCTTGGGTCAGAGTTCTCTTGCTTGAGGGTACACTCGGTGCCATAGCCTCTGTACCGTGGTCTTCCACGGTCTCGGGTTAGAGTTCTCTTGCTTGAGGGTACACTCGGTGCCATAGCCTCTGTACCGTGGTCTTCCAGTCTCTTGGGTCAGAGTTCTCTTGCTTGAGGGTACACTCGGTGCCATAGCCTCTGTACCGTGGTCTTCCACTCTCTTGGGTCAGAGTTCTCTTGCTTGAGGGTACACTCGGTGCCATAGCCTCTGTACTCGGTGCCATAGCCTCTGTACCGTGGTCTTCCACTCTCTTGGGTCAGAGTTCTCTTGCTTGAGGGTACACTCGGTGCCATAGCCTCTGTACCATGGTCTTCCACGGTCTCGGGTTAGAGTTCTCTTGCTTGAGGGTACACTCGGTGCCATAGCCTCTGTACCGTGGTCTTCCAGTCTCTTGGGTCAGAGTTCTCTTGCTTGAGGGTACACTCGGTGCCATAGCCTCTGTACCGTGGTCTTCCACTCTCTTGGGTCAGAGTTCTCTTGCTTGAGGGTACACTCGGTGCCATAGCCTCTGTACCGTGGTCTTCCACGGTCTCGGGTTAGAGTTCTCTTGCTTGAGGGTACACTCGGTGCCATAGCCTCTGTACCGTGGTCTTCCACTCTCTTGGGTCAGAGTTCTCTTGCTTGAGGGTACACTCGGTGCCATAGCCTCTGTACCGTGGTCTTCCACGGTCTCGGGTTAGAGTTCTCTTGCTTGAGGGTACACTCGGTGCCATAGCCTCTGTACCGTGGTCTTCCAGTCTCTTGGGTCAGAGTTCTCTTGCTTGAGGGTACACTCGGTGCCATAGCCTCTGTACCGTGGTCTTCCACTCTCTTGGGTCAAGAGTTCTCTTGCTTGAGGGTACACTCGGTGCCATAGCCTCTGTACCGTGGTCTTCCACTCTCTTGGGTTAGAGTTCTCTTGCTTGAGGGTACACTCGGTGCCATAGCCTCTGTAGTCTTCCACGGTCTCGGTTAGAGTTCTCTTGCTTGAGGGTACACTCGGTGCCATAGCCTCTGTACCGTGGTCTTCCACGGTCTCGGGTTAGAGTTCTCTTGCTTGAGGGTACACTCGGTGCCATAGCCTCTGTACCGTGGTCTTCCACTCTCTTGGGTCAGAGTTCTCTTGCTTGAGGGTACACTCGGTGCCATAGCCTCTGTAGTCTTCCACGGTCTCGGTTAGAGTTCTCTTGCTTGAGGGTACACTCGGTGCCATAGCCTCTGTAGTCTTCCACGGTCTCGGTTAGAGTTCTCTTGCTTGAGGGTACACTCGGTGCCATAGCCTCTGTAGTCTTCCACGGTCTCGGTTAGAGTTCTCTTGCTTGAGGGTACACTCGGTGCCATAGCCTCTGTACCGTGGTCTTCCACTCTCTTGGTTAGAGTTCTCTTGCTTGAGGGTACACTCGGTGCCATAGCCTCTGTAGTCTTCCACGGTCTCGGTTAGAGTTCTCTTGCTTGAGGGTACACTCGGTGCCATAGCCTCTGTACCGTGGTCTTCCACGGTCTCGGGTTAGAGTTCTCTTGCTTGAGGGTACACTCGGTGCCATAGCCTCTGTACCGTGGTCTTCCACTCTCTTGGGTCAGAGTTCTCTTGCTTGAGGGTACACTCGGTGCCATAGCCTCTGTACCGTGGTCTTCCACGGTCTCGGGTTAGAGTTCTCTTGCTTGAGGGTACACTCGGTGCCATAGCCTCTGTACCGTGGTCTTCCACTCTCTTGGGTCAGAGTTCTCTTGCTTGAGGGTACACTCGGTGCCATAGCCTCTGTACCATGGTCTTCCACGGTCTCGGGTTAGAGTTCTCTTGCTTGAGGGTACACTCGGTGCCATAGCCTCTGTACCGTGGTCTTCCACTCTCTTGGGTCAGAGTTCTCTTGCTTGAGGGTACACTCGGTGCCATAGCCTCTGTACCATGGTCTTCCACGGTCTCGGGTTAGAGTTCTCTTGCTTGAGGGTACACTCGGTGCCATAGCCTCTGTACCGTGGTCTTCCACTCTCTTGGATCAGAGTTCTCTTGCTTGAGGGTACACTCGGTGCCATAGCCTCTGTACCGTGGTCTTCCACGGTCTCGGGTTAGAGTTCTCTTGCTTGAGGGTACACTCGGTGCCATAGCCTCTGTACCGTAATCTTCCACTCTCTTGGGTCAAGAGTTCTCTTGCTTGAGGGTACACTCGGTGCCATAGCCTCTGTACCGTGGTCTTCCACGGTCTCGGGTTAGAGTTCTCTTGCTTGAGGGTACACTCGGTGCCATAGCCTCTGTACCGTGGTCTTCCACTCTCTTGGGTCAAGAGTTCTCTTGCTTGAGGGTACACTCGGTGCCATAGCCTCTGTACCGTGGTCTTCCACGGTCTCGGGTTAGAGTTCTCTTGCTTGAGGGTACACTCGGTGCCATAGCCTCTGTACCGTGGTCTTCCACTCTCTTGGGTCAGAGTTCTCTTGCTTGAGGGTACACTCGGTGCCATAGCCTCTGTACCATGGTCTTCCACGGTCTCGGGTTAGAGTTCTCTTGCTTGAGGGTACACTCGGTGCCATAGCCTCTGTACCGTGGTCTTCCACTCTCTTGGGTCAGAGTTCTCTTGCTTGAGGGTACACTCGGTGCCATAGCCTCTGTACCATGGTCTTCCACGGTCTCGGGTTAGAGTTCTCTTGCTTGAGGGTACACTCGGTGCCATAGCCTCTGTACCGTGGTCTTCCACTCTCTTGGATCAGAGTTCTCTTGCTTGAGGGTACACTCGGTGCCATAGCCTCTGTACCGTAGTCTTCCACGGTCTCGGGTTAGAGTTCTCTTGCTTGAGGGTACACTCGGTGCCATAGCCTCTGTACCGTGATCTTCCACTCTCTTGGGTCAAAGTTCTCTTGCTTGAGGGTACACTCGGTGCCATAGCCTCTGTACCGTGGTCTTCCACGGTCTCGGGTTAGAGTTCTCTTGCTTGAGGGTACACTCGGTGCCATAGCCTCTGTACCGTGATCTTCCACTCTCTTGGGTCAAAGTTCTCTTGCTTGAGGGTACACTCGGTGCCATAGCCTCTGTACCGTGGTCTTCCACGGTCTCGGGTTAGAGTTCTCTTGCTTGAGGGTACACTCGGTGCCATAGCCTCTGTACCGTGATCTTCCACTCTCTTGGGTCAAAGTTCTCTTGCTTGAGGGTACACTCGGTGCCATAGCCTCTGTACCGTGATCTTCCACTCTCTTGGGTCAAGAGTTCTCTTGCTTGAGGGTACACTCGGTGCCATAGCCTCTGTACCGTGGTCTTCCACGGTCTCAGGTTAGAGTTCTCTTGCTTGAGGGTACACTCGGTGCCATAGCCTCTGTACCGTGGTCTTCCACTCTCTTGGGTCAGAGTTCTCTTGCTTGAGGGTACACTCGGTGCCATAGCCTCTGTACCGTGGTCTTCCACTCTCTTGGGTCAGAGTTCTCTTGCTTGAGGGTACACTCGGTGCCATAGCCTCTGTACCGTGGTCTTCCACTCTCTTGGGTCAGAGTTCTCTTGCTTGAGGGTACACTCGGTGCCATAGCCTCTGTACCGTGGTCTTCCACTCTCTTGGGTCAGAGTTCTCTTGCTTGAGGGTACACTCGGTGCCATAGCCTCTGTACCGTGGTCTTCCACGGTCTCGGGTTAGAGTTCTCTTGCTTGAGGGTACACTCGGTGCCATAGCCTCTGTACTGTGGTCTTCCAGTCTCTTGGGTCAGAGTTCTCTTGCTTGAGGGTACACTCGGTGCCATAGCCTCTGTACCGTGGTCTTCCAAGGTCTCGGGTTAGAGTTCTCTTGCTTGAGGGTACACTCGGTGCCATAGCCTCTGTACTGTGGTCTTCCAGTCTCTTGGGTCAGAGTTCTCTTGCTTAAGGGTACACTCGGTGCCATAGCCTCTGTACCGTGGTCTTCCACGGTCTCGGGTTAGAGTTCTCTTGCTTGAGGGTACACTCGGTGCCATAGCCTCTGTACCGTGGTCTTCCACTCTCTTGGGTCAGAGTTCTCTTGCTTGAGGGTACACTCGGTGCCATAGCTTCTGTACCGTGGTCTTCCACGGTCTCGGGTTAGAGTTCTCTTGCTTGAGGGTACACTCGGTGCCATAGCCTCTGTACCGTGGTCTTCCACGGTCTCGGGTCAGAGTTCTCTTGCTTGAGGGTACACTCGGTGCCATAGCCTATGTACCGTGGTCTTCCACGGTCTCGGGTTAGAGTTCTCTTGCTTGAGGGTACACTCGGTGCCATAGCCTCTGTACCGTGGTCTTCCACTCTCTTGGGTCAGAGTTCTCTTGCTTGAGGGTACACTCGGTGCCATAGCCTCTGTACCGTGGTCTTCCACGGTCTCGGGTTAGAGTTCTCTTGCTTGAGGGTACACTCGGTGCCATAGCCTCTGTACCGTGGTCTTCCAGTCTCTTGGGTCAGAGTTCTCTTGCTTGAGGGTACACTCGGTGCCATAGCCTCTGTACCGTGGTCTTCCCCGGTCTCGGGTTAGAGTTCTCTTGCTTGAGGGTACACTCGGTGCCATAGCCTCTGTACCGTGGTCTTCCACGGTCTCGGGTTAGAGTTCTCTTGCTTGAGGGTACACTCGGTGCCATAGCCTCTGTACCGTGGTCTTCCACTCTCTTGGGTCAGAGTTCTCTTGCTTGAGGGTACACTCGGTGCCATAGCCTCTGTACCATGGTCTTCCACGGTCTCGGGTTAGAGTTCTCTTGCTTGAGGGTACACTCGGTGCCATAGCCTCTGTACCGTGGTCTTCCACTCTCTTGGGTCAGAGTTCTCTTGCTTGAGGGTACACTCGGTGCCATAGCCTCTGTACCATGGTCTTCCACGGTCTCGGGTTAGAGTTCTCTTGCTTGAGGGTACACTCGGTGCCATAGCCTATGTACCGTGGTCTTCCACGGTCTCGGGTTAGAGTTCTCTTGCTTGAGGGTACACTCGGTGCCATAGCCTCTGTACCGTGGTCTTCCACTCTCTTGGGTCAGAGTTCTCTTGCTTGAGGGTACACTCGGTGCCATAGCCTCTGTACCGTGGTCTTCCACGGTCTCGGGTCAGAGTTCTCTTGCTTGAGGGTACACTCGGTGCCATAGCCTCTGTACCGTGGTCTTCCACTCTCTTGGGTCAGAGTTCTCTTGCTTGAGGGTACACTCGGTGCCATAGCCTCTGTACCATGGTCTTCCACGGTCTCGGGTTAGAGTTCTCTTGCTTGAGGGTACACTCGGTGCCATAGCCTCTGTACCGTGGTCTTCCACTCTCTTGGGTCAGAGTTCTCTTGCTTGAGGGTACACTCGGTGCCATAGCCTCTGTACCATGGTCTTCCACGGTCTCGGGTTAGAGTTCTCTTGCTTGAGGGTACACTCGGTGCCATAGCCTCTGTACTGTGGTCTTCCAGTCTCTTGGGTCAGAGTTCTCTTGCTTGAGGTTACACTCGGTGCCATAGCCTCTGTACCGTGGTCTTCCACTCTCTTGGGTCAGAGTTCTCTTGCTTGAGGGTACACTCGGTGCCATAGCCTCTGTACCGTGGTCTTCCACGGTCTCGGGTTAGAGTTCTCTTGCTTGAGGGTACACTCGGTGCCATAGCCTCTGTACCGTGGTCTTCCACTCTCTTGGGTCAGAGTTCTCTTGCTTGAGGGTACACTCGGTGCCATAGCCTCTGTACCTCGGTGCCATAGCCTCTGTACCGTGGTCTTCCACTCTCTTGGGTCAGAGTTCTCTTGCTTGAGGGTACACTCGGTGCCATAGCCTCTGTACCATGGTCTTCCACGGTCTCGGGTTAGAGTTCTCTTGCTTGAGGGTACACTCGGTGCCATAGCCTCTGTACTGTGGTCTTCCAGTCTCTTGGGTCAGAGTTCTCTTGCTTGAGGGTACACTCGGTGCCATAGCCTCTGTACCGTGGTCTTCCACTCTCTTGGGTCAGAGTTCTCTTGCTTGAGGGTACACTCGGTGCCATAGCCTCTGTACCGTGGTCTTCCACGGTCTCGGGTTAGAGTTCTCTTGCTTGAGGGTACACTCGGTGCCATAGCCTCTGTACTGTGGTCTTCCAGTCTCTTGGGTCAGAGTTCTCTTGCTTGAGGTTACACTCGGTGCCATAGCCTCTGTACCGTGGTCTTCCACTCTCTTGGGTCAGAGTTCTCTTGCTTGAGGGTACACTCGGTGCCATAGCCTCTGTACCTCGGTGCCATAGCCTCTGTACCGTGGTCTTCCACTCTCTTGGGTCAGAGTTCTCTTGCTTGAGGGTACACTCGGTGCCATAGCCTCTGTACCATGGTCTTCCACGGTCTCCGGTTAGAGTTCTCTTGCTTGAGGGTACACTCGGTGCCATAGCCTCTGTACTGTGGTCTT
>NC_090764.1:1857454-1867454 GCF_036898095.1 Palaemon carinicauda
TGTACCCTAAAGCAAGAGAACTCTGACCCAAGAGAGTGGAAGACCACGGTACAGAGGCTATGGCACCGAGTGTACCCTCAAGCAAGAGAACTCTAACCCGAGACCGTGGAAGACCACGGTACAGAGGCTATGGCACCGAGTGTACCCTCAAGCAAGAGAACTCTGACCCAAGAGAGTGGAAGACCACGGTACAGAGGCTATGGCACCGAGTGTACCCTCAAGCAAGAGAACTCTAACTCGAGACCGTGGAAGACTACAGAGGCTATGGCACCGAGTGTACCCTCAAGCAAGAGAACTCTAACCAAAGAGAGTGGAAGACCACGGTACAGAGGCTGTGGCACCGAGTGTACCCTCAAGCAAGAGAACTCTGACCCAAGAGAGTGGAAGACCACGGTACAGAGGCTATGGCACCGAGTGTACCCTCAAGCAAGAGAACTCTGACCCAAGAGACTGGAAGACCACGGTACAGAGGCTATGGCACCGAGTGTACCCTCAAGCAAGAGAACTCTAACCCGAGACCGTGGAAGACCACGGTACAGAGGCTATGGCACCGAGTGTACCCTCAAGCAAGAGAACTCTGACCCAAGAGAGTGGAAGACCACGGTACAGAGGCTATGGCACCGAGTGTACCCTCAAGCAAGAGAACTCTGACCCAAGAGAGTGGAAGACCACGGTACAGAGGCTATGGCACCGAGTGTACCCTCAAGCAAGAGAACTCTGACCCAAGAGACTGGAAGACCACAGTACAGAGGCTATGGCACCGAGTGTACCCTCAAGCAAGAGAACTCTAACCGGAGACCGTGGAAGACCATGGTACAGAGGCTATGGCACCGAGTGTACCCTCAAGCAAGAGAACTCTGACCCAAGAGAGTGGAAGACCACGGTACAGAGGCTATGGCACCGAGGTACAGAGGCTATGGCACCGAGTGTACCCTCAAGCAAGAGAACTCTGACCCAAGAGAGTGGAAGACCACGGTACAGAGGCTATGGCACCGAGTGTAACCTCAAGCAAGAGAACTCTGACCCAAGAGACTGGAAGACCACAGTACAGAGGCTATGGCACCGAGTGTACCCTCAAGCAAGAGAACTCTAACCCGAGACCGTGGAAGACCACGGTACAGAGGCTATGGCACCGAGTGTACCCTCAAGCAAGAGAACTCTGACCCAAGAGAGTGGAAGACCACGGTACAGAGGCTATGGCACCGAGTGTACCCTCAAGCAAGAGAACTCTGACCCAAGAGACTGGAAGACCACAGTACAGAGGCTATGGCACCGAGTGTACCCTCAAGCAAGAGAACTCTAACCCGAGACCGTGGAAGACCATGGTACAGAGGCTATGGCACCGAGTGTACCCTCAAGCAAGAGAACTCTGACCCAAGAGAGTGGAAGACCACGGTACAGAGGCTATGGCACCGAGGTACAGAGGCTATGGCACCGAGTGTACCCTCAAGCAAGAGAACTCTGACCCAAGAGAGTGGAAGACCACGGTACAGAGGCTATGGCACCGAGTGTACCCTCAAGCAAGAGAACTCTAACCCGAGACCGTGGAAGACCACGGTACAGAGGCTATGGCACCGAGTGTACCCTCAAGCAAGAGAACTCTGACCCAAGAGAGTGGAAGACCACGGTACAGAGGCTATGGCACCGAGTGTAACCTCAAGCAAGAGAACTCTGACCCAAGAGACTGGAAGACCACAGTACAGAGGCTATGGCACCGAGTGTACCCTCAAGCAAGAGAACTCTAACCCGAGACCGTGGAAGACCATGGTACAGAGGCTATGGCACCGAGTGTACCCTCAAGCAAGAGAACTCTGACCCAAGAGAGTGGAAGACCACGGTACAGAGGCTATGGCACCGAGTGTACCCTCAAGCAAGAGAACTCTAACCCGAGACCGTGGAAGACCATGGTACAGAGGCTATGGCACCGAGTGTACCCTCAAGCAAGAGAACTCTGACCCAAGAGAGTGGAAGACCACGGTACAGAGGCTATGGCACCGAGTGTACCCTCAAGCAAGAGAACTCTGACCCGAGACCGTGGAAGACCACGGTACAGAGGCTATGGCACCGAGTGTACCCTCAAGCAAGAGAACTCTGACCCAAGAGAGTGGAAGACCACGGTACAGAGGCTATGGCACCGAGTGTACCCTCAAGCAAGAGAACTCTAACCCGAGACCGTGGAAGACCACGGTACATAGGCTATGGCACCGAGTGTACCCTCAAGCAAGAGAACTCTAACCCGAGACCGTGGAAGACCATGGTACAGAGGCTATGGCACCGAGTGTACCCTCAAGCAAGAGAACTCTGACCCAAGAGAGTGGAAGACCACGGTACAGAGGCTATGGCACCGAGTGTACCCTCAAGCAAGAGAACTCTAACCCGAGACCGTGGAAGACCATGGTACAGAGGCTATGGCACCGAGTGTACCCTCAAGCAAGAGAACTCTGACCCAAGAGAGTGGAAGACCACGGTACAGAGGCTATGGCACCGAGTGTACCCTCAAGCAAGAGAACTCTAACCCGAGACCGTGGAAGACCACGGTACAGAGGCTATGGCACCGAGTGTACCCTCAAGCAAGAGAACTCTAACCCGAGACCGGGGAAGACCACGGTACAGAGGCTATGGCACCGAGTGTACCCTCAAGCAAGAGAACTCTGACCCAAGAGACTGGAAGACCACGGTACAGAGGCTATGGCACCGAGTGTACCCTCAAGCAAGAGAACTCTAACCCGAGACCGTGGAAGACCACGGTACAGAGGCTATGGCACCGAGTGTACCCTCAAGCAAGAGAACTCTGACCCAAGAGAGTGGAAGACCACGGTACAGAGGCTATGGCACCGAGTGTACCCTCAAGCAAGAGAACTCTAACCCGAGACCGTGGAAGACCACGGTACATAGGCTATGGCACCGAGTGTACCCTCAAGCAAGAGAACTCTGACCCGAGACCGTGGAAGACCACGGTACAGAGGCTATGGCACCGAGTGTACCCTCAAGCAAGAGAACTCTAACCCGAGACCGTGGAAGACCACGGTACAGAAGCTATGGCACCGAGTGTACCCTCAAGCAAGAGAACTCTGACCCAAGAGAGTGGAAGACCACGGTACAGAGGCTATGGCACCGAGTGTACCCTCAAGCAAGAGAACTCTAACCCGAGACCGTGGAAGACCACGGTACAGAGGCTATGGCACCGAGTGTACCCTTAAGCAAGAGAACTCTGACCCAAGAGACTGGAAGACCACAGTACAGAGGCTATGGCACCGAGTGTACCCTCAAGCAAGAGAACTCTAACCCGAGACCTTGGAAGACCACGGTACAGAGGCTATGGCACCGAGTGTACCCTCAAGCAAGAGAACTCTGACCCAAGAGACTGGAAGACCACAGTACAGAGGCTATGGCACCGAGTGTACCCTCAAGCAAGAGAACTCTAACCCGAGACCGTGGAAGACCACGGTACAGAGGCTATGGCACCGAGTGTACCCTCAAGCAAGAGAACTCTGACCCAAGAGAGTGGAAGACCACGGTACAGAGGCTATGGCACCGAGTGTACCCTCAAGCAAGAGAACTCTGACCCAAGAGAGTGGAAGACCACGGTACAGAGGCTATGGCACCGAGTGTACCCTCAAGCAAGAGAACTCTGACCCAAGAGAGTGGAAGACCACGGTACAGAGGCTATGGCACCGAGTGTACCCTCAAGCAAGAGAACTCTGACCCAAGAGAGTGGAAGACCACGGTACAGAGGCTATGGCACCGAGTGTACCCTCAAGCAAGAGAACTCTAACCTGAGACCGTGGAAGACCACGGTACAGAGGCTATGGCACCGAGTGTACCCTCAAGCAAGAGAACTTTGACCCAAGAGAGTGGAAGATCACGGTACAGAGGCTATGGCACCGAGTGTACCCTCAAGCAAGAGAACTTTGACCCAAGAGAGTGGAAGATCACGGTACAGAGGCTATGGCACCGAGTGTACCCTCAAGCAAGAGAACTCTAACCCGAGACCGTGGAAGACCACGGTACAGAGGCTATGGCACCGAGTGTACCCTCAAGCAAGAGAACTTTGACCCAAGAGAGTGGAAGATCACGGTACAGAGGCTATGGCACCGAGTGTACCCTCAAGCAAGAGAACTCTAACCCGAGACCGTGGAAGACCACGGTACAGAGGCTATGGCACCGAGTGTACCCTCAAGCAAGAGAACTTTGACCCAAGAGAGTGGAAGATCACGGTACAGAGGCTATGGCACCGAGTGTACCCTCAAGCAAGAGAACTCTAACCCGAGACCGTGGAAGACTACGGTACAGAGGCTATGGCACCGAGTGTACCCTCAAGCAAGAGAACTCTGATCCAAGAGAGTGGAAGACCACGGTACAGAGGCTATGGCACCGAGTGTACCCTCAAGCAAGAGAACTCTAACCCGAGACCGTGGAAGACCATGGTACAGAGGCTATGGCACCGAGTGTACCCTAAAGCAAGAGAACTCTGACCCAAGAGAGTGGAAGACCACGGTACAGAGGCTATGGCACCGAGTGTACCCTCAAGCAAGAGAACTCTAACCCGAGACCGTGGAAGACCATGGTATTGAGGCTATGGCACCGAGTGTACCCTCAAGCAAGAGAACTCTGACCCAAGAGAGTGGAAGACCACGGTACAGAGGCTATGGCACCGAGTGTACCCTCAAGCAAGAGAACTCTAACCCGAGACCGTGGAAGACCACGGTACAGAGGCTATGGCACCGAGTGTACCCTCAAGCAAGAGAACTTTGACCCAAGAGAGTGGAAGATCACGGTACAGAGGCTATGGCACCGAGTGTACCCTCAAGCAAGAGAACTCTAACCCGAGACCGTGGAAGACCACGGTACAGAGGCTATGGCACCGAGTGTACCCTCAAGCAAGAGAACTTTGACCCAAGAGAGTGGAAGATTACGGTACAGAGGCTATGGCACCGAGTGTACCCTCAAGCAAGAGAACTCTAACCCGAGACCGTGGAAGACCACGGTACAGAGGCTATGGCACCGAGTGTACCCTCAAGCAAGAGAACTCTGATCCAAGAGAGTGGAAGACCACGGTACAGAGGCTATGGCACCGAGTGTACCCTCAAGCAAGAGAACTCTAACCCGAGACCGTGGAAGACCATGGTACAGAGGCTATGGCACCGAGTGTACCCTAAAGCAAGAGAACTCTGACCCAAGAGAGTGGAAGACCACGGTACAGAGGCTATGGCACCGAGTGTACCCTCAAGCAAGAGAACTCTAACCCGAGACCGTGGAAGACCATGGTATTGAGGCTATGGCACCGAGTGTACCCTCAAGCAAGAGAACTCTGACCCAAGAGAGTGGAAGACCACGGTACAGAGGCTATGGCACCGAGTGTACCCTCAAGCAAGAGAACTCTAACCCGAGACCGTGGAAGACCACGGTACAGAGGCTATGGCACCGAGTGTACCCTCAAGCAAGAGAACTCTGACCCAAGAGAGTGGAAGACCACGGTACAGAGGCTATGGCACCGAGTGTACCCTCAAGCAAGAGAACTCTAACCCGAGACCGTGGAAGACCACGGTACAGAGGCTATGGCACCGAGTGTACCCTCAAGCAAGAGAACTCTAACTCGAGACCGTGGAAGACTACAGAGGCTATGGCACCGAGTGTACCCTCAAGCAAGAGAACTCTAACCAAAGAGAGTGGAAGACCACGGTACAGAGGCTGTGGCACCGAGTGTACCCTCAAGCAAGAGAACTCTAACTCGAGACCGTGGAAGACTACAGAGGCTATGGCACCGAGTGTACCCTCAAGCAAGAGAACTCTAACTCGAGACCGTGGAAGACTACAGAGGCTATGGCACCGAGTGTACCCTCAAGCAAGAGAACTCTAACTCGAGACCGTGGAAGACTACAGAGGCTATGGCACCGAGTGTACCCTCAAGCAAGAGAACTCTGACCCAAGAGAGTGGAAGACCACGGTACAGAGGCTATGGCACCGAGTGTACCCTCAAGCAAGAGAACTCTAACCCGAGACCGTGGAAGACCACGGTACAGAGGCTATGGCACCGAGTGTACCCTCAAGCAAGAGAACTCTAACTCGAGACCGTGGAAGACTACAGAGGCTATGGCACCGAGTGTACCCTCAAGCAAGAGAACTCTAACCAAAGAGAGTGGAAGACCACGGTACAGAGGCTGTGGCACCGAGTGTACCCTCAAGCAAGAGAACTTTGACCCAAGAGAGTGGAAGACCACGGTACAGAGGCTATGGCACCGAGTGTACCCTCAAGCAAGAGAACTCTGACCCAAGAGACTGGAAGACCACGGTACAGAGGCTATGGCACCGAGTGTACCCTCAAGCAAGAGAACTCTAACCCGAGACCGTGGAAGACCACGGTACAGAGGCTATGGCACCGAGTGTACCCTCAAGCAAGAGAACTCTGACCCAAGAGAGTGGAAGACCACGGTACAGAGGCTATGGCACCGAGTGTACCCTCAAGCAAGAGAACTCTAACCCGAGACCGTGGAAGACCACGGTACAGAGGCTATGGCACCGAGTGTACCCTCAAGCAAGAGAACTCTGACCCAAGAGAGTGGAAGACCACGGTACAGAGGCTATGGCACCGAGTGTACCCTCAAGCAAGAGAACTCTGACCCAAGAGACTGGAAGACCACAGTACAGAGGCTATGGCACCGAGTGTACCCTCAAGCAAGAGAACTCTAACCCGAGACCGTGGAAGACCATGGTACAGAGGCTATGGCACCGAGTGTACCCTCAAGCAAGAGAACTCTGACCCAAGAGAGTGGAAGACCACGGTACAGAGGCTATGGCACCGAGGTACAGAGGCTATGGCACCGAGTGTACCCTCAAGCAAGAGAACTCTGACCCAAGAGAGTGGAAGACCACGGTACAGAGGCTATGGCACCGAGTGTAACCTCAAGCAAGAGAACTCTGACCCAAGAGACTGGAAGACCACAGTACAGAGGCTATGGCACCGAGTGTACCCTCAAGCAAGAGAACTCTAACCCGAGACCGTGGAAGACCATGGTACAGAGGCTATGGCACCGAGTGTACCCTCAAGCAAGAGAACTCTGACCCAAGAGAGTGGAAGACCACGGTACAGAGGCTATGGCACCGAGTGTACCCTCAAGCAAGAGAACTCTAACCCGAGACCGTGGAAGACCATGGTACAGAGGCTATGGCACCGAGTGTACCCTCAAGCAAGAGAACTCTGACCCAAGAGAGTGGAAGACCACGGTACAGAGGCTATGGCACCGAGTGTACCCTCAAGCAAGAGAACTCTGACCCAAGAGAGTGGAAGACCACGGTACAGAGGCTATGGCACCGAGTGTACCCTCAAGCAAGAGAACTCTGACCCGAGACCGTGGAAGACCACGGTACAGAGGCTATGGCACCGAGTGTACCCTCAAGCAAGAGAACTCTGACCCAAGAGAGTGGAAGACCACGGTACAGAGGCTATGGCACCGAGTGTACCCTCAAGCAAGAGAACTCTGACCCAAGAGAGTGGAAGATCACGGTACAGAGGCTATGGCACCGAGTGTACCCTCAAGCAAGAGAACTCTAACCCGAGACCGTGGAAGACCACGGTGCAGAGGCTATGGCACCGAGTGTACCCTCAAGCAAGAGAACTCTAACCCGAGACCGTGGAAGACCACGGTACAGAGGCTATGGCACCGAGTGTACCCTCAAGCAAGAGAACTCTGACCCAAGAGAGTGGAAGACCACGGTACAGAGGCTATGGCACCGAGTGTACCCTCAAGCAAGAGAACTCTAACCCGAGACCGTGGAAGACCACGGTACAGAGGCTATGGCACCGAGTGTACCCTCAAGCAAGAGAACTCTGACCCAAGAGAGTGGAAGACCACGGTACAGAGGCTATGGCACCGAGTGTACCCTCAAGCAAGAGAACTCTAACCCGAGACCGTGGAAGACCACGGTACATAGGCTATGGCACCGAGTGTACCCTCAAGCAAGAGAACTCTGACCCAAGAGAGTGGAAGACCACGGTACAGAGACTATGGCACCGAGTGTACCCTCAAGCAAGAGAACTCTGACCCGAGACCGTGGAAGACCACGGTACAGAGGCTATGGCACCGAGTGTACCCTCAAGCAAGAGAACTCTAACCCGAGACCGTGGAAGACCACGGTACAGAGGCTATGGCACCGAGTGTACCCTCAAGCAAGAGAACTCTGACCCAAGAGAGTGGAAGACCACGGTACAGAGGCTATGGCACCGAGTGTACCCTCAAGCAAGAGAACTCTAACCCGAGACCGTGGAAGACCACGGTACAGAGGCTATGGCACCGAGTGTACCCTTAAGCAAGAGAACTCTGACCCAAGAGACTGGAAGACCACAGTACAGAGGCTATGGCACCGAGTGTACCCTCAAGCAAGAGAACTCTAACCCGAGACCTTGGAAGACCACGGTACAGAGGCTATGGCACCGAGTGTACCCTCAAGCAAGAGAACTCTGACCCAAGAGACTGGAAGACCACAGTACAGAGGCTATGGCACCGAGTGTACCCTCAAGCAAGAGAACTCTAACCCGAGACCGTGGAAGACCACGGTACAGAGGCTATGGCACCGAGTGTACCCTCAAGCAAGAGAACTCTGACCCAAGAGAGTGGAAGACCACGGTACAGAGGCTATGGCACCGAGTGTACCCTCAAGCAAGAGAACTCTGACCCAAGAGAGTGGAAGACCACGGTACAGAGGCTATGGCACCGAGTGTACCCTCAAGCAAGAGAACTCTGACCCAAGAGAGTGGAAGACCACGGTACAGAGGCTATGGCACCGAGTGTACCCTCAAGCAAGAGAACTTTGACCCAAGAGAGTGGAAGATCACGGTACAGAGGCTATGGCACCGAGTGTACCCTCAAGCAAGAGAACTCTAACCCGAGACCGTGGAAGACCACGGTACAGAGGCTATGGCACCGAGTGTACCCTCAAGCAAGAGAACTTTGACCCAAGAGAGTGGAAGATCACGGTACAGAGGCTATGGCACCGAGTGTACCCTCAAGCAAGAGAACTTTGACCCAAGAGAGTGGAAGATCACGGTACAGAGGCTATGGCACCGAGTGTACCCTCAAGCAAGAGAACTCTAACCCGAGACCGTGGAAGACCACGGTACAGAGGCTATGGCACCGAGTGTACCCTCAAGCAAGAGAACTTTGACCCAAGAGAGTGGAAGATCACGGTACAGAGGCTATGGCACCGAGTGTACCCTCAAGCAAGAGAACTCTAACCCGAGACCGTGGAAGACCACGGTACAGAGGCTATGGCACCGAGTGTACCCTCAAGCAAGAGAACTTTGACCCAAGAGAGTGGAAGATCACGGTACAGAGGCTATGGCACCGAGTGTACCCTCAAGCAAGAGAACTTTGACCCAAGAGAGTGGAAGATCACGGTACAGAGGCTATGGCACCGAGTGTACCCTCAAGCAAGAGAACTCTGACCCGAGACCGTGGAAGACCACGGTACAGAGGCTATGGCACCGAGTGTACCCTCAAGCAAGAGAACTTTGACCCAAGAGAGTGGAAGACCACGGTACAGAGGCTATTGGCACCGAGTGTACCCTCAAGCAAGAGAACTTTGACCCAAGAGAGTGGAAGATCACGGTACAGAGGCTATGGCACCGAGTGTACCCTCAAGCAAGAGAACTCTAACCCGAGACCGTGGAAGACCACGGTACAGAGGCTATGGCACCGAGTGTACCCTCAAGCAAGAGAACTCTAAACAAGAGACTGGAAGACCACAGTACAGAGGCTATGGCACCGAGTGTACCCTCAAGCAAGAGAACTCTAACCCGAGACCGTGGAAGACCATGGTACAGAGGCTATGGCACCGAGTGTACCCTCAAGCAAGAGAACTTTGACCCAAGAGAGTGGAAGACCACGGTACAGAGGCTATGGCACCGAGTGTACCCTCAAGCAAGAGAACTCTAACCCGAGACCGTGGAAGACCACGGTACAGAGGCTATGGCACCGAGTGTACCCTCAAGCAAGAGAACTTT
>NC_090764.1:1904954-1909954 GCF_036898095.1 Palaemon carinicauda
TCCTTTGGATTTCCTTATAATATGAATAATAATTTCGTGACATTAATTGAATATGAATAAAAATGAAATGGTTTTCCTTGAAATATAAACAATACTTTTCTGACATCAATTTAATTCAAAGAAAAATCTTTAGATTTCCTTTCATATATAAACAATAATTTTGTGATATCAATTTAATCTGAATCAAAATGAATTTTTTCCTTGATATATAAACAATACTTTTCTGATATCAATTTAATTCAAAGAAAAATCTTTGGATTTCATTGATATATAAACAATAATTTTGTGACATCAATTTAATCAGAATCAAAATAGAATGGTTTTCCTTGAAATATAAACAATACTTTTCTGACATCAATTTAATCCGAAGAAAAATCCTTTGAATTTCCTTGAAATACGAATAATAATTTCGTGACATCATTTGAATATGAATCAAAATGAATTGTTTCCTTGAAATATAAACAATACTTTTCTGACATCAATTTAATCCGAAGAAAAATCATTTGGATTTCGTTGAAATATGAATAATAATTTCGTGACATTAATTGAATATGAATCAAAATTAAATGATTTCCTTTGAAATATGAATAATATTTTTTTCTGACATTTTAATATAGATGAAGATGAACTATCTCTCATAACAATTCAGCATCTTATTTGAAAGGTTCCCCTCGTACAGTACGAGGGGAACCTTTCAAATAAGATGCAGTCGTTCTGCGCATGCGCAGCCTGTCAGACGCCACCGACGCTTCAGAAAAAATATCTTTCTAAGAATACTGCGTCGGTTCCTTTTTGTTCTGGCACGTTGGTTCTGTTCTGTTCTGGCCCAGTGTGCGCAGTCGGGTAAGAATGCATGCTTTTGATTCCTATCGGACGTTTCGGTTCTGTTCGAGCGCGTCCGTTCGGGCTCAGTGTGCGGCAAGCTTAAGATGCTATCATCCTTTAAAGGTTTAAAGGTCGCTTATGAAAGGCAGAGGCAAGGGACGGTGACACTGCCTTAGAAAAAGGTAACCCTTTAAATTGCTCTAGAGGGTTATCTAGCACCAGGAATCCACATGTCTTGTCTGCTGAGATAAATTGTTTTGTTGTTTGATAAAAAAGAGAGAAAAAGATCATTACTGGTTATAGAAGGGACGTTGGTACAGTATTCGTGAGTATAAAGTTTCGTATACAGGATACTGCATCGCGGATACAATAGGAAAAGGATAACAAAACGAATGAAATTAATCGTATCGTTTTAGTCGACCATATTTTGTACTAGCTTGAGAGAACAGATATGGGAATACTGAAGATGGGAATATAATTGCCTGATAGAATGGAAAATGCTGAAATAAAAAGAATGGCAGGAGTAGTAAAGATTGCAGAGGTGGTAAGAGTGTCACAATTGAGATGGTGTGGACATGTGTTGAGAATGGATGTTGAGGAGGGAGTGAGGAGGGCTTGGGAGGAACATGTTAGGGGGAGAAGATAGAGAGGAAGGAGTAGTAAAGATTGTAGAGATGGTAAGAGTGTCACAACTGAGATGGTGTGGACATGTGTGGAGAATGGATGGTGGGGAAGAGTAAAGAGGGCTTAGGAGGAACCTGTTATGGGGAGAAGATAGAAAGGGAGGCAGAGAATTAGATGGCGAGATAAGGTGAAGGATGATATGAAGAGAAGAGAGTTGGTGGAAGAGGATGCCTTTAATAGAAAGCATTGGAGATGGCAAATCAAGAAACCGACCCTTTAATGTAAGGATAACGGTCAGTAAGATTTTGTAATACTTCTGGAGGCACAGAAATCCTTATATAGGACTCCATTTGAATTCCTATAAAAGTAAAGTACGTACATTAATCAACTCTTTTATTATGAAAAGATAAAGTTTATACATAAATTATCTCTCTGTTTGCTACAGCTGTCAAGACTCAACCGAAAGATCGGGAGGGAGGCAGAGACTTAATTGGTGAGATAAGGTGAAGGATGATATGAAGAGAAGAGGTTTGGTGGAAGAGGATGCCTTTGATATAAGGCATTGGAGAGAGCGCATCAGGCAACCGACCCTTTAATGTAAGGGTAACGGTCTGTAAGATTTTGTAATACTTCGGGAGGCACAGAAATCCTTATATGGGACACCATTTGCATCCCTATCTAAGTAAAAGTACATTAATCAACTCTTATATCACGGAAAGAGAAAGTTTGTACATAAATCATCTCTCCGTCTGCTACAGTTACCAAGACTCAACTAAACGATCATTAATCTTTCTTTACATGTTCACTTTTCTACAGTGGAACCTTTTCCTCCAAATTTCAGAATCTCCTTTGTCACAGGCAGCTCACCTTTGAAATTTATGCTTCTTTGAATTTATAGTTCTTTGATATCCTACCAGATGTATGGCTGAGTGTGAGTTGTATACATGAGTGATAAGTTTATGTTTACATATGTGTATATGTGATAATTCCAACGTATACATGTATGTATTGGAGGTCCCCTACAGTGGAACATTTTCCTCTCAGATGTATGGCTCAGTGTGAGTAATATACATGAGTGATAAGTATGTTTACATATGTGTATATGTGATGATTTCAACGTATATATGTATGCATTGGTTAAGGTCATCTGTAATGAAAAAATTATTGTTTTTGAGTTTTCTGGCATCCTTACATCGAAGGTTATTGGCGCCAATTTTTTTACTATACAGAAAAAATAAATAGAAAACATTAAATGCGATATAATGAAAAAATTACTGATTTTGAGTTTTTTGGCGTCCTGACATCGAAGGTTATTGACGCCATTTTTTTATGATAAATAAAAAAATAAATAGAAAACATTAAATGCGATATAATGAAAAAATTACTGATTTTGAGTTTTTTGGCGTCCTGACATCGAAGGTTATTGACGCCATTTTTTTATGATAAATAAAAAAATAAATAGAAAACATTAAATGCGATATAATGAAAAAATTACTGATTTTGAGTTTTTTGGCGTCCTGACATCGAAGGTTATTGACGCCATTTTTTTATTATACATAAAAGAAAATATAAAACATTAAATGCGAAGATATCCTTATAAAGGAGCGATATATGTATCTCGTCTCTGTTTCCAGAACCCCAATATCTACCCTGTATCACTATGCTCCTTTTTAAATATGTGTAATGTATGTGTATGTATGCGCATGTGTTAACTTGGATGAATATTTATGTATGAACGAAGTTATAGAAGCGGGGTCGTAGGTGTTCAACTTTCGCCTATATACAGATAAAAATAATTCTCCTCATTGGAAATTCAAAATTCTTTTTGAATTAAAGATGGCTATTTCCAATGTTTTTTCCCTTGATGTAACTGCTAGCAGAATATATTTTTTTAGTATATACCAAAAGAGACTTATAGAGATGATATATATATATATATATATATATATATATATATATATATTTATATATATATGTATATATATATATATATATATATATATATATATATATATATATATATATATATATGTATATATATATTTACATCTATATATATATATATATATATATATATATATATATATATATATATATATGTATAGATATATATATACTGTATATCTATATCTATGTATATATATATATATATATATATATATATATATACATATATATATATGTATATATATATATTGTATAGATTTATGTATGTATATATATGTATATATACATATATATAATATATATATAAAGAACTCTAACTTTTATTCTCTGAAAAAAACTGGAGAACTACACAAGAAAAGGGTTGACCAAAACCAAGCCAATTTAGCCTAATATTCAAAGATTTATAGAATACAGATTTCGATTGTTATGTATCTGGAAAGAAATAACGATGCATATATATATCAGCTGCTCATTTTAGGAATTGGTTTCAGATAATCAACTTTGAAGGAAAAGACAAGGACCCTCTGATTCATTGTATTAGTTCAGCGGAAAAAAAGGATTAGTATATTTAGTTAGTTATTATTATTATTATTATTATTATTATTATTATCATTATTATTTTTTCTATTATTATTATTATTTTTTTTAATATTATTATTATTATTACTATTATTTTTATTTTTATTATTATTATTATTATTATTATTATTATTATTATTATTATTATTATTATTATTATTATTATTATTATCATTATTATTATTATTATTATTATTATTGTTATTTCTATCATTATTATTATTCTTTTTATTATTATTATCATTATTATTATTATTGTTATTATTATTATTATTATTATTATTATCTTTATTATTATTATTATTATTATTATTATTATTATTATTATTATTATTATTATTACTTGCTAAGCTACAACCCTAGTTGGAAAATCAGGAGGCTACAAGCCCAAGGGGTCCAACAGGGAAAATAGCCCAGTGAGAAAACGAAGCAAATTACAAGAGAAGTTTATGAACAATAACAACATTAAAATAAATTTTCAATATATAAAATATAGAAAGCTTTAACAAAACAATAAGAAGAGAAATATATATATATATATATATATATTGATTTTCTCGAGTAGCTAAAAAAAATATGTATAAAATACTAATTTAGAGTAGTTATGTTTATGTACAAAATGCTAATGTATATTATAACCATACTATAAATATTGTGAATGTGCAAAAATACAATTTAACCTTCTCGATAAAAAGATTAAAAAAAAAAAGGCTCTCAAAGCCTACATTTGCCTCTCCGTTTCAGATCTTCCATTAAAGGTCATCTCATGAGTGACATAACAAAATAGAAGAAAATTTATTTTTCTATCTTCGCTTATCTTCAGAGCCTTATCAATCATATCTTGCGTCTAATTTCAGCCATTAGGGTCTCTTGCAATTATCTCTTTCAACAGGATCATTACTATTGGAAAAAAACAGGACATTCCATTAAATTGTGAATGTGTGTATGTATATATATATATATATATATATATATATATGTGTGTGTGTGTGTGTGTGTATACAGTATATGCTATATATACATAT
>NC_090764.1:1924954-1927454 GCF_036898095.1 Palaemon carinicauda
CCGTTTTTGTTTCATACGAACTTATATAATGTAATGCTATTGGTTCTCTCTCTCTCTCTCTCTCTCTCTCTCTCTCTCTCCTCTCTCTCTCTCTTTATCACACGGATAAAATAACAACCTGTGTTAGCTTGCTCTCGCATATTTAAGTATGTTTCAATTTTTGTGACATTCTTGCTCGCAACTCCCGGTATAGAAGCTCATTATCTGTTGAATAAGGGTTATTTCCATTCACAATACTGATCTTCGATCCGTCTTACGCCAATATTTTCATATCTTTAGAGAATTCCATTTATAAATCCCTCTTTTCCTATCTTTAAATAAATCTTTTAACCGTTATTGGTCTTTGCATTATTAGGTCCATCAGAAAAGAACATCTAAATCTATATTTCTCCAGTGCCGGAAACATAAGCATCCTAAAAGGTTATTGTAAGAGGTTTATGAATACAATTCATATCCCTTAATTGGACATTTTAATTAGCCTAAAGAAAACATCAAACCATGCACGAAGCTGCTCTTGGCAAGATATTAATTGGATATTGAGTCTTATTTAAGTATTACGAAATGTTGCAATCAAACCAGCTTGTGCAATCCATGCAAGTAAATGAATTCGAACAGAAAATCTTACAATTCATTTTCAAAATTTCATAATGGATTTGTTCAAAGGTTTAATGGTTTCTCATGAGTGGCAGAGGCAAGGGACAGTGACAATGCCCCAGAGACATGCCCTAGAGACATCCCAGTCTTGTGATCTTGTGGACTGGGGTTCGAGATCAGCTTAAACGCGATGGTTTCTAGTCGTGTCTGTCACCTCACCATCCTTACGAGCTAGGAGGGAGGGGTTTGGGAGAGCCTATAGGTCTAACCTGCTGAGCAGCCATGGCCTGGCCTTCCCTGGTCATAGCTTGGGTAGAGAGGAGGCTTGGGGCGTTGATCGTATGTGTATATATTAATATTATATTAATATTAGTTTTGATATAAATATCAATATTAATATAAATATTAATATAAACATTAATGTTAATAGTAATAATAATAATAATAATAATAATAATGATAATATTAATTTTTATAATAATAATAATAATAATAATAATGATAATATTATCTTTAATAGCAATAATAATAATAATAGTAATAATATTATTAACTTTAATAATAATAATAATAATAATAATAATAATAATAATAATAATAATAATAATAATAATATTAACTTTAATAATAATAATAATAATAATAATAATAATAATAATAATAATAATAATAATAATAATAATATTGTAGTATTTTCAAAAGGTTCATTATACCACTCAACATCTTTCTGAACAAACTACCTACAAAGGCTTTTTGATTACTTATTTTTTTTTCAACTTTCGTCTTCTTTGAGAGCAACAGGATTAAAAATTCAAGATAAGTCATATCCTTGAGACATAGTCTCTCCTTTACAAGGTTTAAATTAGAAAGGATTTTATAATCCTCAAACAAGCAATGTATCCAACGCATTTATTACAATCTGTCATGTATGAAGATAAGAAACAAAATAGCTTCATGTAGGTAAACACCGACCTGCTGGGCCTTGAGGGAACATTATCTATAAAGAGAATTAATGTCTTAGTTATTATGAGTCACAGATGAGAATTCCCTTAGTCTTTACCTGCGTCCGCAAAGTTGGAAGGAGGTTATGTTTTATCACCTGTTTGTGTTTGTTTGTGTGTGTGTTTGTTTGTGTGTGTGTTTGTTTGTGAATTAATCTCTTAGCTATTATGAGTCCAAGATGAGAATTCCCTTAATATTTACCTCCGTCCACAAAGTTGGAAGGAGGTTAAGTTTTACCACCTGTTTGTGTTTGTTTGTGTGTGTGTGTTTGTTTGTGTGTGTATTTGTTTGTGAATTAATCTCTTAGTTATTATGAGTCACAGATGAGAATTCCCCTTAATCTTTACCTCCGTCCACAGAGTTGGAAGGAGGTTATGTTTTACCACCTGTTTGTGTTTGTTTGTGTGTGTGTGTGTTTGTTGTTGTGTGTGTTTGTTTGTGAATTAATCTCTTACCTATTATGAATCACAGATAAAAATTCCCTTTAATCTTTACCTCCGAACACAAAGTTGGAAGGAGGTTATGTTTTATCACCTGTTTGTGTATGTTTGTGTGTGTGTTTGTTTGTGAATTAATCTCTTAGTTGTTATGAGTCACAGATGAGAATTCCCTTAATATTTACCTCCGTCCACAAAGTTGTAAGGAGGTTATGTTTTAACACCTGTTTGTGTTTGTTTGTGTGTGTTTGTTTGTGTGTGTTTGTTTGTGAATTAATCTCTTAGCTATTATGAGTCACAGATGAGAATTCCCTTAATATTTACCTCCGTCCACAAATTGGAAGGAGGTTATGTTTTATCACCTGTTTGTGTTTGTTTGTGTGTGTGTTTGTGTGTGTGCGTGTTTGTGTGTGTGTGTTTGTGTGTGTGTGTTTGTTTGTGAATTAATCTCTTAGCTATTATGAATC
>NC_090764.1:1939954-1949954 GCF_036898095.1 Palaemon carinicauda
TGACAGCCTGCGTACACTAGTATTAATATAATTATTACAGTACCTGTAATTATTATAATTACTCGAGTGCCATATATGAATGAGATAATGAGGGTAGATGGAGATGGTTTGGACATGCTCTTCGCCCTCCCCAAGAGAGATTAGTTCACCAAACGTTTAGCTGGGCTTCACAAGGCACTAGAAGAGTTGAAAGACCAAGGTCTACATGGCTGACGACTATGAAATTCGAAGTAGGATATGATGAACGGAGAAGTATTGAATTGAAACCCCAAGATAGAGACGACTGGCGAAATCTAACCGAGGCCCTTTGCGTCAATAGGCGTAGGAGAAGATGATGATGATATGGAGAAGTATCGAATTAAAAGCCCAAGATAGAGACGACTGGCGAAATCCAACCGAGGCCCTTTGCGTCAATAGGCGTAGGAGGAGATGATGATGATATGGAGAAGTATCGAATTAAAAGCCCAAGATAGAGACGACTGGCGAAATCCAACCGAGGCCCTTTGCGTCAATAGGCGTAGGAGGAGATGATGATGATGATATGGAGAAGTATCGAATTAAAAGCCCAAGATAGAGACGACTGGCGAAATCCAACCGAGGCCCTTTGCGTCAATAGGCGTAGGAGGAGATGATGATGATGATATGGAGAAGTATCGAATTAAAAGCCCAAGGTAGAGACGACTGGCGAAATCCAACCGAGGCCCTTTGCGTTAATAGGCGTAGGAGGAGATGATGATGATATGGAGAAGTATTGAATTAAAAGCTCAAGATAGAGATGACTGGCGAAATGTAACCGAGGCCCTTTGTGTCAATAGGCGTAGGAGGAGTTGATGATAATATGAAGTATTGAATTAAAAGCTCAAGATAGAGACGACTGGCGAAATCTACCCGAGGCCCTTTGCGTCAATAGGCGTAGGAGGAGATGATGATGATATGGAGAAGTATCGAATTAAAAGCCCAAGATAGAGACGACTGGCGAAATCCAACCGAGGCCCTTTGTGTCAATAGGCGTAGGAGGAGATGATGATGATATGGAGAAGTATCGAATTAAAAGCCCAAGATAGAGACGACTGGCGAAATCCAACCGAGGCCCTTTGCGTCAATAGGCGTAGGAGGAGATGATGATGATATGGAGAAGTATCGAATTAAAAGCCCAAGGTAGAGACGACTGGCGAAATCCAACCGAGGCCCTTTGCGTTAATAGGCGTAGGAGGAGATGATGATGATATGGAGAAGTATTGAATTAAAAGCTCAAGATAGAGATGACTGGCGAAATGTAACCGAGGCCCTTTGTGTCAATAGGCGTAGGAGGAGTTGATGATAATATGAAGTATTGAATTAAAAGCTCAAGATAGAGACGACTGGCGAAATCTACCCGAGGCCCTTTGCGTCAATAGGCGTAGGAGGAGATGATGATGATATGGAGAAGTATCGAATTAAAAGCCCAAGATAGAGACGACTGGCGAAATCCAACCGAGGCCCTTTGCGTCAATAGGCGTAGGAGGAGATGATGATGATATGGAGAAGTATCGAATTAAAAGCCCAAGATAGAGACGACTGGCGAAATCCAACCGAGGCCCTTTGCGTCAATAGGCGTAGGAGGAGATGATGATGATATGGAGAAGTATCGAATTAAAAGCCCAAGGTAGAGACGACTGGCGAAATCCAACCGAGGCCCTTTGCGTTAATAGGCGTAGGAGGAGATGATGATGATATGGAGAAGTATTGAATTAAAAGCTCAAGATAGAGATGACTGGCGAAATGTAACCGAGGCCCTTTGTGTCAATAGGCGTAGGAGGAGTTGATGATAATATGAAGTATTGAATTAAAAGCTCAAGATAGAGACGACTGGCGAAATCTAGCCGAGGCCCTTTGCGTCAATAGGCGTAGGAGGAGATGATGATGATATGGAGAAGTATCGAATTAAAAGCCCAAGGTAGAGACGACTGGCGAAATCCAACCGAGGCCCTTTGCGTCAATAGGCGTAGGAGGAGATGATGATGATATGGAGAAGTATCGAATTAAAAGCCCAAGGTAGAGACGACTGGCGAAATCCAACCGAGGCCCTTTGCGTTAATAGGCGTAGGAGGAGATGATGATGATATGGAGAAGTATTGAATTAAAAGCTCAAGATAGAGATGACTGGCGAAATGTAACCGAGGCCCTTTGTGTCAATAGGCGTAGGAGGAGTTGATGATAATATGAAGTATTGAATTAAAAGCTCAAGATAGAGACGACTGGCGAAATCTAGCCGAGGCCCTTTGCGTCAATAGGCGTAGGAGGAGATGATGATGATGATATGGAGAAGTATCGAAATAAAAGCCCAAGATAGAGACGACTGGCGAAATCCAACCGAGGCCCTTTGCGTCAATAGGCGTAGGAGGAGATGATGATGATGATATGGAGAAGTATCGAATTAAAAGCTCAAGATAGAGATGACTGGCGAAATGTAACCGAGGCCCTTTGTGTCAATAGGCGTAGGAGGAGTTGATGATAATATGAAGTATTGAATTAAAAGCTCAAGATAGAGACGACTGGCGAAATCTAGCCGAGGCCCTTTGCGTCAATAGGCGTAGGAGGAGATGATGATGATATGGAGAAGTAATGTAATTGAAAGCTCAAGATAGAGACGACTGGCGAAATCCAACCGAGGCCCTTTGCGTCAATAGGCGTAGGAGGAGATGATGATGATGATATGGAGAAGTATCGAATTAAAAGCCCAAGATAGAGACGACTGGCGAAATCCAGCCGAGGCCCTTTGCGTCAATAGGCGTAGGAGAAGATGATGATGATATGGAGAAGTATCGAATTAAAAGCCCAAGATAGAGACGACTGGCGAAATCCAACCGAGGCCCTTTGCGTCAATAGGCGTAGGAGGAGATGATGATGATATGGAGAAGTATCGAATTAAAAGCCCAAGATAGAGACGACTGGCGAAATCCAACCGAGGCCCTTTGCGTCAATAGGCGTAGGAGGAGATGATGATGATGATATGGAGAAGTATCGAATTAAAAGCCCAAGATAGAGACGACTGGCGAAATCCAACCGAGGCCCTTTGCGTCAATAGGCGTAGGAGGAGATGATGATGATGATATGGAGAAGTATCGAATTAAAAGCCCAAGATAGAGACGACTGGCGAAATCCAACCGAGGCCCTTTGCGTCAATAGGCGTAGGAGGAGATGATGAAGATGATATGGAGAAGTATCGAATTAAAAGCCCAAGATAGAGACGACTGGCGAAATCCAACCGAGGCCCTTTGCGTCAATAGGCGTAGGAGGAGATGATGATGATGATGATGATATGGAGAAGTATTGAATTAAAAGCCCAAGATAAAGACGACTGGCGAAATGTAACCGAGGCCCTTTGCGTCAATAGGCGTAGGAGGAGATGATGATGATGATATGGAGAAGTATCGAATTAAAAGCCCAAGATAGAGACGACTGGCGAAATCCAACCGAGGCCCTTTGCGTCAATAGGCGTAGGAGGAGATGATGATGATGATATGGAGAAGTATCGAATTAAAAGCCCAAGATAGAGACGACTGGCGAAATCCAACCGAGGCCCTTTGCGTTAATAGGCGTAGGAGGAGATGATGATGATATGGAGAAGCATTGAATTGAAAGCTCAAGATAGAGATGACTGGCGAAATGTAACCGAGGCCCTTTGTGTCAATAGGCGTAGGAGGAGTTGATGATAATATGAAGTATTGAATTAAAAGCTCAAGATAGAGACGACTGGCGAAATCTAGCCGAGGCCCTTTGCGTCAATAGGCGTAGGAGGAGATGATGATGATATGGAGAAGTAATGTAATTGAAAGCTCAAGATAGAGACGACTGGCGAAATCCAACCGAGGCCCTTTGCGTCAATAGGCGTAGGAGGAGATGATGATGATGATATGGAGAAGTATCGAATTAAAAGCCCAAGATAGAGACGACTGGCGAAATCCAACCGAGGCCCTTTGCGTCAATAGGCGTAGGAGGAGATGATGATGATGATATGGAGAAGTATCGAATTAAAAGCCCAAGATAGAGACGACTGGCGAAATCCAACCGAGGCCCTTTGCGTCAATAGGCGTAGGAGGAGATGATGATGATGATATGGAGAAGTATCGAATTAAAAGCCCAAGATAGAGACGACTGGCGAAATCCAACCGAGGCCCTTTGCGTCAATAGGCGTAGGAGGAGATGATGAAGATGATATGGAGAAGTATCGAATTAAAAGCCCAAGATAGAGACGACTGGCGAAATCCAGCCGAGGCCCTTTGCGTCAATAGGCGTAGGAGGAGATGATGATGATGATGATGATATGGAGAAGTATTGAATTAAAAGCCCAAGATAAAGACGACTGGCGAAATGTAACCGAGGCCCTTTGCGTCAATAGGCGTAGGAGGAGATGATGATGATGATATGGAGAAGTATCGAATTAAAAGCCCAAGATAGAGACGACTGGCGAAATCCAACCGAGGCCCTTTGCGTCAATAGGCGTAGGAGGAGATGATGATGATGATATGGAGAAGTATCGAATTAAAAGCCCAAGATAGAGACGACTGGCGAAATCCAACCGAGGCCCTTTGCGTTAATAGGCGTAGGAGGAGATGATGATGATATGGAGAAGCATTGAATTGAAAGCTCAAGATAGAGATGACTGGCAAAATGTAACCGAGGCCCTTTGTGTCAATAGGCGTAGGAGGAGTTGATGATAATATGAAGTATTGAATTAAAAGCTCAAGATAGAGACGACTGGCAAAATCTACCCGAGGCCCTTTGCGTCTATAGGCGTAGGAGGAGATGATAATAATATGAAGTATTGAATTAAAATCTCAAGATAGAGACGACTGGCGAAATCTAGCCGAGGCCCTTTGCGTTAATAGACGTAGGAGGAGATGATGATGATATGGAGAAGTAATGTAATTGAAAGCTCAAGATAGAGACGACTGGCGAAATTTAACCGAGGCCCTTTGCTTCAATAGGCGTAGGAGGAGATAATGATGATGAAAATGTTATCTATTTGTGATATTAATTCTATTCATGTCACTGTTACTACTCTCGTCTGCCTTGTCTAAGAAATTCTCTGAAATGCAAGTGGGCTAATGCCTAGGTCCTTAATAAAACAAGAGTATTCAAGCCAGCCTTAAGAGGGTCTACTGCTCAGACATGACCCCTTTAAATATTTGAGTGGACTGGCTCATCTTGTCTCATTAAAAATTCTCTTTCGTTGTAGCTTGGTGCTATTGCTATAAGGGCACCTTGAGGCCATTTACTTATACTTATACTTATACTTATTCTTATACTTATACTTAAGTGTTTTTATGGCAGGTTTTTAAGTGAAGATGCACCACATCAAATTTGAGTGCATACTTAATGTTATTGATATTAAGGTTAATTTTATAGACGACTTCGTCTCTTGCGAAAGGATTAGCAATATGTATCGCTTAGAACTGTACAGATATTTCATGAATAAAGAAGTATTTATTTATATGTATATATATATATATATATATATATATATATATATATATATATATATATATATATATATATATATATAAATATTCATATATATATGTATAGATATACAATACATATATATATATATATATATATATATATATATATATATATATATATATATATATATATATATATATATATATACACAACAACAACAACAACAAATACAGCCATTTCATGTCCTTATTTATGTCTGGGGTTTAGCCATTCCATTACCACGCTGGCCACAGCAGATTGGTGATGGTGGGAAACTGTTGTCTCATAGCTCATAGCAAACCAACCTAGTATGGGGGTCCTGACTAGTCATCATTATTATTATTACAAGCTAAGCCATAACCCTAGTTGGAAAAGCAAGATGCTGATCATAGCGATACACAAACCAGCTTCATATTCACCTATAGTCAATTCTTTTTAGTGAGGCAGATTTGCACCGACTCGCAGGGGTGGTGCCCTTTTCGCTCGGAATAGTGTCCTGCTCGCTGATTGGGCGGACAAGATCATTCTAACCAATCAGATAGCAAGAAACTTTTCCGAGCTAAAAGGGCACTTCTTTTAAGTGAGGCACATTTGCACCGACTCGCAGGTAGGTGCCCTTTTCGCTCGGAAAACTTTCCTGATCGCTGATTGGTCGGACAAGATCATTCTAACCAATCAGATAGCAGGAAAGTTTTCCGAGCAAAAAATGGCACCGCTGCGAGTCGGTGCAAATGCACATGTTGATGCTCGTCAAATGGAAAGCAAAAATTCCCACGAATCATCAGCCAGTGATGATGAGATTGACTTGGCAAACACAGCCCAGGCGAAAAGGAGAGATTCGTCAAGAAAACTTTATTTCCTGAAACTACTTTCGTTAACGACCTTCTGAATACAGGCGTCATCTGGGTGTTTTTTTTTTTTTCTCAGTGCTAGAATTGGCGGAAAAATGGCATATTGCTTGTATTATCGCATGGAAAGGTTTGGAAAGTTCTCATGGAAGGGAATACACACACATACATACTGTAAATTACACACACACACACACACACACACACACATATATATATATATATATATATATATATATATATATATATATATGCACATATTTATATGATATACCTATATGTATGAATATACATATACACTCATATATATATATATATATATATATATATATATATATATATATATATATATATAAATATATATGTATATATATATATATATATATACATATGTATGTAATCATATTCAAGCATGTATATATATATATATATATATATATATATATATATATATATATATATATATATATATATATATATATATATATGTATATACAGTATATATATATATACACATATATATATATAATTATATATATATGTATATATATACATATATATATATATATATATATATATATATATATATATATATATATATATATATATATGTATGTATATATATACACATATAATTATATCTTCTAATTCGTTGACACCTACGCATATCATCATTTCCTGTTGTTTTTTTTTACGTATTTTCACTATCCTTCCTCTGTCTCTCTTTCTTTCTCAAATTGCTTCATTATTATGAAAATTATTTCAATAAACAGCTTTTCTTAAATCTGTTAAATGTTCTCTAGTCCTTCTATAATGCAATAACATATATTTTCCTAATGTCTTTCTATTTTTTTAAGTAAGGTAATATATTTCACTTATTAAATTTCTTAGTCATACTTCATCATTAGCATAATTATTCTCTTTCAGTTTTAATTGGAGATTTTACTTATTTCTGTTCTTATTATTAATGACATTGCTTATTTTGTCTTATTACGCACTCACTCTACACAACCATAAACAGATACACACACACACACACACACACACACACATATATATATATATATATATATATATATATATATATATATATATATATATATATATATATATGTATATATGCATCTATCTATCTATCTATCTATATATATATATATATATATATATATATATATATATATATATATATATAAAGATGTGTATATCTAAATATTTGATGCACCAGACTAAAGTCTCCCACCATCACAAATCGGCGATGGACAGCGTGGTGATGAGATGGCCAAACCCCAGACATAAATAAGGACATGTCTGAGGCCTTTATCTTGTTTTATATATATTCTATATATATATATATATTTATATATAATATATTTATATATATAAATATATATCTATATATATACATATATATATATATATATATATATATATATATATATACACATATATATGTATATATATACATATGTATATATATATATATATATATATATATATATATATATATATATATATATATACATATATATATATATATATATATATATATATATATATATATATATATATATATATATATATATACATATATATATATATATACACATATATATATGTATATATATATATATATATATATATGTATATATATATATATATACACACACCCACGCCTGTATATTTCTGTACCTCTGTATATACAGCAATACTAAATATGTGCACGATCCTATTGTGCAATAGCCTCCAGGATACTATATTCGTTATTTCCTATATATCTAGAAGTGAAGAGATGAATTTCCATTTTCCCTAGTATTCGTTGCCCATCTTGCCTCTGGCTGTTTGAAATTGATTGACACATAGCAAACCATTATTTCATTTCACGGTTTTTTTGTTCTCTGTACAAAGCTGTGTTGGATGTAAGGATGTTCAGCTTGTTTGTTTGTTCAACTGCATACTTGTTACTTGTAAAGTGTGTTATTTGAATGGAGCTTTATGCTAAGAAAGTAGCTACGTAGAGGTATTATCTTTCATTGTATTCTTCAAGAAAGAGAACTATCGTAGAAGAAAGCAAGAATTTAATATTTTAAACAAAATGGATTTATTAAATACATTGTTTTTAACATGGCTTTCTAAATCAACGCGTTGTATAAATATAATCTAGGTTAAGAACAATTTTTAATAAAGAGTTACATAGAGGTACTATCTTCGTTGTATTCTTCAAGAAAGAGAATTTAATATTTTAGATAAAATGGACTTCATAAATACATTATCTTTAATATGGCCTTGTGAATCAAGGTGTTATATTGATCTAACCTAGGTTAAGAACAATTTTCAATATATAGCTACGTAGACTTACTATCTTCATTGCATTCTTCAAGCAAGCGAACTATCTTGAAAGAAAACCAGAATTTAAATGAATTATCTTTAATATCGCTTTCTTAATAAACGTGTTATATTAATCAAATCCATATTAAGAAAAATTCTCAGTACAGAGTTACATAGACGTAGTATCTTCATCGTATTCTATCTTGAAAGAAAACCAGAATTTAATATTTTAGATAAAATGATCTTCATAAATAAATTTAATATGGCTTTTAAAATCAACGCGTTATATTAACCAAATCTAAATTAAGAACAATTTTCAATATAGAGTTACATAGATGTACTATCTTCGTCGTATTCTTCAAGAAAGAGAACTATCTCGAACCAGTACGATAACCTCCCTGAGCAGTTGGTCTCCTTCAAAGATAAAAACAGGAAAAACAACGAGGAGTTTCCCTGGCACTTTCTCAATTGCAGTTTATTTCAACTGCCTTTGCAATCTTCCTGAACCATCGTAGCGTTGAAAACAACCTCCCCAGCCCTACCGACATGTACCCTACCCCAGGCCTCCTACCCTGAAGCCTAGTAAGGGTCTTCCCTACCCACGTGAGGGCACCTACCTCCTGCCTCCTTCTCTGAACCCAAGTAAGGGTCTTTACCATAGCCTACCACTGCCCACATGTAGCCTACCCCCGGTCTCCTACCCAGAAGCCTAGTAGGGGCCTTCCCTACCCAGGTGAGGGCGCGTACCTCCTTTCTCTTACCCCGAGCCCTAGTATGGGCCTTTACCGTAGCCTACCACTACACACATGTAGCCTACCTCCAGCCTCCTACCCTGAAGCCTAGTAGGGGCCTTCCCTACCCACGTGAGGGCACCTACCTCCTGCCATCTTCTCTGAAACCTAGTAGGGGTCTTTACCGTAGCCTACCACTACCCACATTGTAGCCTACCTCCAGCCTTCTACCCTGAAGCCTATTAGGGGCCTTCCCTGCCCAGATGAGGGCGCCTACCTCCTTCTCTGAACCCTAGTAGGGGCTTTTACCGTAGCCTACCAGTACCCACAAGTAGCCTAGCTCCAGGCTACTACCTAGAAGCCTAGTAGGGGCCTTCCCTACCCAGATGAAGGCGCCTACCTCCTGCCTCTTACCCCGAGCCCTAGTAGGGGCCTGTACCGTAGCCTACTACTACCCACATGTAGCCTACCTCCAGCCCCTTACCCTGAAGCCTAGTAGGAACCTTACCTACCCACGTGAAGGCGCCTACCTCCTGTCTCCTCCCCTTTAACCTAGTAGGGGCCTTTACCGTAGCCTACCACTACCCACATGTAGCCTACCCCCGGTCA
>NC_090764.1:1969954-1973986 GCF_036898095.1 Palaemon carinicauda
GCTTTACCAGTTTGACCAATATAGTATTTTTCACAAGCATTGCATGGAATACGATATACACATCCCTTGGTAATGTCAGGAGAATTCTTTATTAAGGCTGTTTTTATTGTATTTTTACTCTTAAATGCTACATTTACATTGAAGTTTTTTAACAGTTGGGGAATTTCTTTAAATGAATCACAATAAGGTAGTACAAGTAAATTTTGTGTGTTATAGTTTTTTCTGTTATCATTACCGAAAAAAGTCTTTTTTGCTGTTCTTAGGGCATCATCTAATACAATTTCAGGATACTTTAGTTTTTTACCTATTGCTCTAATACCATTTATTTCGTCATCAATATATTCAGGGCTGCAGACTCGGAATGCTCTTAAAAACATAGAAGTAAATACAGATTTCTTAACTTTGTTGCCTTGGTTTGAGTAATAATGGACATATGCCGAGATATTCGTTGGCTTTCTGTATACACTGAACTTGAGACTATTATTACATCTATGTATGCGACAATCCAAAAAAGGTAGGGTACAATTATTCTCCAGCTCCATAGTGAAATTTATTGATGGTACCAAACTATTCAATCTAAGAAGAAAGTTATCTAAATTTTCATTTCCTGGCCACACACATATTATGTCGTCAATATATCGAAACCATTTTACATTATTAGGTATGATGTTATTTACGATTCTGCTTTCAAAAAAATTCCATATATAGATTGCTCAATACTGGGGATAAAGGGTTTCCCATAGCCATACCAAAAGTTTGTGCATAAAATCTCCCATTGAATTCAAATTTACAATCTTTTATACATAATTTAATTAATTCTATTAAAGTGTGTATGGAGAATGGTAGATTCAATTGTCTATTATCTAATGTTTCAGATAAAAATTCCAACATGTCATCAATAGGTACTTTTGTGAATAGTGAGACTACATCAAAACTGACAAGCCTACAGGTACTGTTGATCTGTACTTCATTCAGTTTGTTAATCAAGTCTACATTATTTTTTATGTTTGAATATGAGATGGTGCCAACTAAAGGATTGAGGATATTCACAAGGTACTTAGATAATTTATATGCTGCTGAACCTACAGAGCTAATTATTGGCCTAGCTGGATAATTTGGCTTATGAGTTTTAATAGTTCCATACATATATGGCAATGTTGGTGATATTGTACAAACCTTTTTTATCAGATCTTCATTCCCTTTTAATAACTCTTTCACTTTTTTGTTGTAACTACTATTCACAAACTCAATTGGATTTTTTCTTAATTCCATGTATGTGTTTTCATCACTCAAGAGGTTTTCCATTTTTTTCTATATAATCATTTTTATTCAAGATTACCAGTGCTCCAGATTTATCGGCTTTTGTCAACTTAATATTTCTATCTTGCTTCAATTCGGCAATTGCTCTCTTGAATCTTTTGGGCAATTTGGAACCACTGGTTTTTTCATATTGCTGTATATAATACCCTTAATCATATTTACTTCTTCTACAGAAATATCACTGAATTTCTCCAGGTTACACACTCCATTTGTAATTTCTACACTATTCACTGCACTTGATGACATCGAGAAATTTAAACCGTATCCCAAGGGCACACTTCACATTTTTATCTAGAATTTTATTTGACAAATTAACCACACATTCTGGATTAACGTTTGTAGTCCACGGGCTACTTTCTATCAGTGCATTGAGTTTCGTGTCATGCTTTTGTTTGAGTTTTCTATACACTTTTTCGTTCATTTCTCCATAGCAGAAACCTCGAAGTGAGTCTTTCCAATCCGTTGGTATTGAGGCTTCAAAATGTCTCCTTTTTCTTGTTAGGTCTTCAAACGCTCTTCGGTTTTTAATTTTCATTGAATTTATATGCTTTTCTAATATACTTCTCTGTATATCACCAAATGGTTGATCTTCTATTTCCAATAGGGATTTCGTTATCATGCATTTCGGAATGACTTGTTCCTCCCAGCATTCACGAAGAAACCGCAGGTGTTCTTTAGTAGTATGGGGCGCGTGTGAGGGCGTCTGTAAATTCTCTAATAATATATACCAAGATAGGGAAAGTCGTACAGAAAGTCTGGAAGGAGTACGTGGTATCCATTTATGCGTAAAAATCACAGGAAAACGTGATGCTCAGATGTAGGCTTGTCAGTTTTGATGTAGTCTCACTATTCACAAAAGTACCTATTGATGACATGTTGGAATTTTTATCTGAAACATTAGATAATAGACAATTGAATCTACCATTCTCCATACACACTTTAATAGAATTAATTAAATTATGTATAAAAGATTGTAAATTTGAATTCAATGGGAGATTTTATGCACAAACTTTTGGTATGGCTATGGGAAACCCTTTATCCCCAGTATTGAGCAATCTATATATGGAATTTTTTGAAAGCAGAATCGTAAATAACATCATACCTAATAATGTAAAATGGTTTCGATATATTGACGACATAATATGTGTGTGGCCAGGAAATGAAAATTTAGATAACTTTCTTCTTAGATTGAATAGTTTGGTACCATCAATAAATTTCACTATGGAGCTGGAGAATAATTGTACCCTACCTTTTTTGGATTGTCGCATACATAGATGTAATAATAGTCTCAAGTTCAGTGTATACAGAAAGCCAACGAATATCTCGGCATATGTCCATTATTACTCAAACCAAGGCAACAAAGTTAAGAAATCTGTATTTACTTCTATGTTTTTAAGAGCATTCCGAGTCTGCAGCCCTGAATATATTGATGACGAAATAAATGGTATTAGAGCAATAGGTAAAAAACTAAAGTATCCTGAAATTGTATTAGATGATGCCCTAAGAACAGCAAAAAAGACTTTTTTCGGTAATGATAACAGAAAAAACTATAACACACAAAATTTACTTGTACTACCTTATTGTGATTCATTTAAAGAAATTCCCCAACTGTTAAAAAACTTCAATGTAAATGTAGCATTTAAGAGTAAAAATACAATAAAAAACAGCCTTAATAAAGAATTCTCCTGACATTACCAAGGGATGTGTATATCGTATTCCATGCAATGCTTGTGAAAAATACTATATTGGTCAAACTGGTAAAGCCCTAGAAAAGAGAATTGAACAACATAAGAATAGTGTCAGGTATGCTCAAGATAATAATGCACTCTTTGCCCACGTTAGAGATAAAAATCACCCTATTAATTGGTCAGGTGCAAAGAAATTGGTTCATTCAAATAACTTAGTAGAAAGAAACATCATAGAGTCCAGTTTCATAAAAGAAACCTTTAAAAACAACTTGAATATTGGTCATGGAATGTATAAACTCGACGCCTTTATATGTAAAGAGATTTGTAAACTATATAAAAAAACATTAACCACTTAATGTAGAATTGAATGTATTGTGAATAATTAACGTCGGTGTGAAATTAATATTTAGACCTAAGCTACCATTCATTAAAGGAAACAATTATTTTATATAGTATGCATAAGTATATTGGCACTATATAGTGTTATGCTAGATATAAGTATTGATATATACATGATTATATGTTTATGATATTAATATTGTATACATATAAATGTATATATGCATAGGTATGTATGTGTATATATGTATACATGTATATATGTGTGTGTATATATATGCATATGTGTATGTGTATGTATATGTATGTGTATGTGTAAGTATTTATGTATATGTATATGTATTTGTATCTGTATGTATGTATATATATGTATATGTGTATGTGTATGTATATGTATATGTATGTGTGTGTATATGTATGTATATGTATGTGTGTATGTGTATATATATATATATGTATATGTATATGTATATGTATATGTATATGTATGTATATATATATATATGTATATATATTTGTATTTTTGTGTATGTTTTGCTTATGTATTTATATAGATAAGGCTACCCGCATTGACATATAATAACTGTAATGAAAGTAAAATAAGAAGAAAACAAGAATATACCCGCCACTAGAAATGACCCTTTTTAGCAGGTGTCTAACGAGCTTTCGGACTCCTCCTACGCAC
>NC_090764.1:2020739-2023239 GCF_036898095.1 Palaemon carinicauda
CATACACGCGCACACACACACATATATATGTATATATGTGTATATATATATATATATATATATATATATATATATATAATGATAATAATAATAATAGAAATGATAATGGTAATAATAATGATGATCATCATAATGATAATAATCAATAATAATAATAATAATGATAATGATAATTAATAATTATAGTAATAATAGTAATAATAATAACAATAATAATAATAATTGATAATTATAACAATAACAATAATAATAATAACAATAACAACAGTCATGAACCACATTGATCAAATCGCAAACACTGATTTACAACTCTGGCATGTCCTGGGCGAAGCATCTCCAGTTCCTTGGCATTTCCTAAACAGATAAAAAAAAATCCTTTTTTTTTATTCACTCTGAGGATTCTGAAGTACTTTGAGGGCAAGTCGGAAACGGGTTAATATTCTTCTTTGCCTCGGTTAGATCTCTTTGATGATTTTTTAAAGTATAGGAGAGTAAAATGGATCGTTGTGGAATTTATTGTGTCACTGAAGACAAAATTGGATATTTTAATGTAATGTTTTGTTTTCTAAATAAAAAGGGGTGAAGAAGTTTCTTCTGTTTTTCTATACTTGCTGTAGTATTTTATGTATATGTATATGTATATATACTTATATGTATGTATATATATATATATATATATATATATATATATATATATATTTATATGTATGTATATGTGTATATATATATATATATATATATATATATATATATATATATATTTATATGTATGTATATGTATATATATATATATATATATATATATATATATATATATATTATATATATATATATATATATATATATATGTATATGTATATATTTGTATGTATGTGTGTATATATATATATATATATATATATATATATATACATATATATATATATATATATATATATATATACATGAGAATATATTATACCCTCAAATATGAAAATAACACTTATTGTTTACTTCTCAACTACATCAACTCAAAACAAAACAAACTATTTTTTCTTCTATTTCCTACAAACAAGCAAACAAAACACCACCACCCAAGAAACCCCCCAAACATTTCTTGTGGCAACTGGCAACTAGAGGCAACTGGCAACTAGTGGCAACTAGCATGTTTATTATGGCACTGTGCCATGAGATGCACCAAGGCTAAATGAAGGCTGTAAACAAGTATGTTGTTTATGGTCTGTGAGACTTCTGTTACTTAAGTCTCTTACTCAAGTCTGTTTACTTACATCCGTTACTCTTGTCACGACAAAGATTCCAAACGTTTACATCTGTTATTTACGTTTGTCACGAGAAAGATTTGAAACGTTTGCATCTGTTACGTTTGTCACGAGAAAGAGTTGAAACGTTTCCATCTGTTACGTTTGTCACGAGAAAGATTTGAGACGTTTACATCTGTTACTTACTTTTGTCACGAGAAAGATTTGAAACGTTTACATCTGTTACTTACTTTTGTCACGAGAAAGATTTGAAACGTTTACTTCTGTTATTTACGTTTGTCACGAGAAAGATTTGAAATGTTTACTTTTGTTACTTACGTTTGTCACGAGAAAGATTTGAAACGTTTGCATCTGTTACTTACATTTGTCACGACAAAGATTTGAAACGTTTACATCTGTTACTTACTTTTGTCACGAGAAAGATTTGAAACGTTTACTTCTGTTATTTACGTTTGTCACGAGAAAGATTTGAAACGTTTACTTCTGTTACTTATGTTTGTCACGAGAAAGATTTGAAACGTTTGCATCTGTTACTTACATTTGTCACGAGAAAGATTTGAAACGTTTACATCTGTTACTTACTTTTGTCACGAGAAAGATTTGAAACGTTTACTTCTGTTATTTACGTTTGTCACGAGAAAGATTTGAAACGTTTACTTCTGTTACTTACTTTTGTCACGAGAAAGATTTGAAACGTTTGCATCTGTTACTTACATTTGTCACGACAAAGATTTGAAGCGTTTGCATCTGTTACTTACGTTTGTCACGAGAAAGATTTGAAACGTTTCCATCTGTTACTTACATTTGTCATGAGAAAGATTTGAAACGTTTACATCTGTTACTTATGTTTGTCACGAGAAAGATTTGAAACGTTTGCATCTGTTACTTACATTTGTCACGAGAAAGATTTGAAGCGTTTGCATCTGTTACTTACGTTTGTCACGAGAAAGATTTGAAACGTTTCCATCTGTTACTTACATTTGTCACGACAAAGATTTGAAGCGTTTGCATCTGTTACTTACGTTTGTCACGAGAAAGATTTGAAACGTTTCCATCTGTTACTTACATTTGTCATGAGAAAGATTTGAAACGTTTGCATCTGTTACTTATGTTTGTCACGAGAAAGATTTGAAACGTTTGCATCTGTTACTTACCTTTGTCACGAGAAAGATTTGAAACGTTTGCATCTGTTACTTACGTTTGTCACGAAAAAATATTTGAAACGTTTCCATCTGTTACTT
>NC_090764.1:2025739-2037997 GCF_036898095.1 Palaemon carinicauda
GAGAGAGAGAGAGAGAGAGAGAGAGAGACTCTTGTGGAAATACATATGTATGTACAACAGACATGTCTAGTATCATACCAATTAAAAAAAAGCGAACTAAAAGACAAACATTTATATCTCATAATTAATAATTCATAACACCGCAAACTCTCTTCAGTGCCACTCTCAACTCTACGCATCAAACTGCAAACCTTCTTGAAAGAACCCCTAGAAATATCATCATTATTTTATCATTGTCAACAGGAACATATTATCCCAGACAAGGTCTATAGATTAGACCTTGATCCCAGAAAGGTCAAATGACCAGAGGCGTGGCTTCAGACAGGTGTCCTTCCTCTAATTAAGGTCATTGTGGCCTTGAAATGCGAGATTGAAAGGGAGGAAGTAGTAGAGATGCTTACCTTATATGTTTAAAGTTGGTTAGTTGTAGATATACTTATTACTGGAGTCTAATGTGGCGTTCCCCAGGACTAGTTTTGAGCGATACTCTTTTTCGGTTGTCGAACCTTGTTGGGATTGTTATGTAAATATGATTTATATTTATGTAATATATGTGTGTATATATATGTAGGTATATATATATATATATATATATATATATATATATATATATATATATATATATATATATATATATATATATACATGCCGTTCATATATATATATATATATATATATATGTATATATATATATTCATATATATATATATACATATATATATATATATATGTGTGTATATATACATAATATATATATATATATATATATATATATATATATATATATATATACATATATATTTATATGTATGTTTGCGTATGTGCGTTTATTTATATATTAAGCCACAAAACAAATTTTTATACACAATTTACTCCACCTTCAGAATGAATAACCAAAAGCATCTCACTGGCGAAGGTTCGAATCCATGCCTGGATAAAAACCCTTCTCAGGGGGTTAAAATCTCCTTTGGTATTTATTCCTAAAATCAAACGAATTCGATATTGCAGTAAAACATAGCTGGGGCTTAATATATGATAAAACATACATACAAACGAACAAACACACACACACACATACATACACACAGCTTAAAGTACCTGTTTAGCTAAGGTCTTTCCCAGCCAGGGTTGCCAGATTTTCTGAATGGGAAAAGGCCAACTTATAATCAACCACAGCTTAAAAAGTCCAACCCAATTTTTAGAAAAAGGCCAAAAATATAGTATTCAAAGCCCACATTTTATTTCATGACATTACTAAAGGCCAACTAATTTTTAAAAAAAAAGGAAAAATTTGAGATTTTTTGGCCTGAAAAAAGGCAAAACTGGCAACCCTGTTCCCAGCAGCCTTTTTCCAAGGTCCGCTGTGGACAATATAAATCTTAAATTTTGGTCTGATTCGCTATTAGAAACCACCTTGATATAAAGTGACTTTTCTTTTTATTTATATTTATGGTTATATTTATTTGTGTCCGACAATTTTGCGTGGTGATTTAACACTCTCTCTCTCTCTCTCTCTCTCTCTCTCTCTCTCTCTCTCTCTCTCTCTCTCTCTCTCTCTCTCTCTCTCTCTCTCTCATTGCATTCAATGCCAATCTTTTTTCTGCACTGTATATATATATATATATATATATATATATATATATATATATATATATATATATAACATATATATATATATATATATATATATATATATATAACATATATATATATATATATATATATATATATAACATATATATATATATATATATATATATATATATATATATATATATATATATATATATATGTATATATATTTATATATATACATATATATATATATATATATATATATATATATATATATATACTGTATATATATATATATATATATATATATATATATATATATATATACATACATACATATACGCGTATATGAATATTATATATATATTATTATTATTATTATTATTATTATTATTACTATCCAAGCTACAATCCTAGTTGGAAAAGCAAGATGCTATAAGCCCAGGGGCTCCAACAGGGAAAAATAGCCCAGTGAGGAAAGGAAATAAGGAAATAAATAAATGAAGAGAACAAATTAACAATAAATCATTCTAAAATAAGAAACAACGTCAAAACAGACATGTCATATAATAAACTATCAACATCATCAAAAACAAATATGTCATAAATAAACTATAAAAAGACTATGTCCGCCTGGTCAACAAAAAAGCATTTGCTCCAACTTTGAACTTTTGAAGTTCTACTGATTCAACCACCCGATTAGGAAGATCATTCCACAACTTGGTCACAGCTGGAATAAAACTTCTAGAGTACTGCGTAGTATTGAGCCTCGTGATGGAGAAGGCCTGGCTATTAGAATTAACTGCCTGCCTAGAATTACGAAAAGGATAGAATTGTCCAGGGAGATCTGAATGTAAAGGATGGTCAGAGTTGTGAAAAATCTTATGCAACATGCATAATGAACTAATTGAACGACGGTGCCAGAGATTAATATCTAGATCAGGAATAAGAAATTTAATAGACCGTAAGTTTCTGTCCAACAAATTAAGATGAGAATCAGCAGCTGAAGACCAGACAGGAGAACAATACTCAAAACAAGGTAGAATGAAAGAATTAAAACACTTCTTCAGAATAGATTGATCACCGAAAATCTTGAAAGACTTTCTCAATAAGCCTATTTTTTGTGAAATTGAAGAAGACACAGACCTTATATATTTCTCAAAAGTAAATTTACTGTCGAGAATCACACCTAAAATTTTGAAAGAGTCATACATATTTAAAGAAACATTATCAATACTGAGATCCGGATGTTGAGGAACCACCGTTCTTGACCTACTTACAATCATACTTTGAGTTTTGTTAGGATTCAACTTCATACCCCATAATTTGCACCATGCACTAATTCTAGCTAAATCTCTATTAAGGGATTCACCAACCCTAGATCTACATTCAGGGGATGGAATTGATGCAAACAGAGTAGCATTATCTGCATATGCAACAAGCTTGTTTTCTAGGCCAAACCACATGTCATGTGTATATAGTATAAAAAGTAATGGGCCAAGAACACTACCCTGTGGAACACCGGATATCACATTCCTATAATCACTATGGTGCCCATCAACAACAACTCTTTGAGATCTATTACTTAAAAAATCAATAATAATGCTAAGAAACGACCCACCCACTCCCAACTGTTTCAGTTTGAAAACAAGGGCCTCATGATTAACACGGTCAAAGGCAGCACTAAAATCAAGGCCAATCATACGAACTTCCCGACCACAATCAAGGGATTTCTGTACAGCATTGGAGATTGTAAGAAGGGCATCACATGCTCCAAGGCCTTTACGAAAACCAAATTGCAAACTAGGGAGTAGATGATTACCTTCAGCAAACCTATTAAGACGTTTTGCCAGAAGACGTTCAAAAACTTTAGATAATATGGGAGTTATGGAAATTGGTCGGTAATCAGTGGGACTTCAGCTACCACAAACACATTTACATAGAGGAGTAACATTACCAATTCTCCAACTAGTGCTAAAAGCTCCTCTTCTTGCTAACTTGCGCAAAATAACAGATAACTTTGGAGCTAAGAAATCTGCTGTCTTTATAAAAAACAAAGGAAAAATACCATTTGGGTTTACACCTCCATAAGCATCAAGGTCCATCAACAGAGCTTTAATCTCACGAGATCGAAAAGCTGAACTAGTTAGTTTAGCCTCAGGAAAACAGGAATGAGGAAGTTCAAGTTTTTCATTACTCTGTTTACTGTCAAAAACATCAGCCAAAAGGGTTGCTTTTTCCTTTGGACAGTGAGTGACTGAGCCATCTGGTTTAAGTAAAGGAGGAACTGTTGCATCTACACCAAAGAGTGCAGATTTAGGGGTAGACCACCATATATATATATATATATATATATATATATATATATATATATATATATATATATATATATATATATAAAGACCAATGTAAATGAATAAATTAAATTAAATGCAAAATTTTATTGTTAATATATAACGATTACAGTTATTTATCAAATATGAAATTACTTTAATTAAAAAGCACGAATTATTCTGCTTCTCCAGACACATACCTACAACTCTTCCCACCTGTTGCTGATTTGTGAGGGTTTTGAAACTCGTAACAATAGTTTTCAAATATGTATACACTCTTTGTACTAATGATGTTATGGTTTTACGAGTTGAACACTTTTGGGTGTCTGAACACCTTGTGTTCACTAGTTCAATGATTTGTTTACTTTGTTCAAGGTTCATTGAACATTCCGTTATGTGATAAGGTTACCGTATGCATACACTGACGCATTAGTAATTAGCCTGATTAAGTATTTCAGGCGTATATTTAACGCGTATATTTACGCCTCTGGATTTCCTTCCTCTGATACCTATAGAAGAGTAATTAGAATGTTAATCTGTATAGAGAATCGTTTAACGTACAGTTGGATGCAAGAATTCTAGGTATACCTCGTTTTGAGGACTGCTTTCCTGTAGAAGAGTAATTAGTGTTGATCTGTATAGAGAAAAGTTTAATTTACAGTTGGATACAGGTATTCTTGGTATACCTCGTTCTGAGGACTGCTTTCCTGTAGAAGGGTAATTAGAATGTTAATCTGTATAGAGAAGCGTTTAACGTACAGTTGGATACAGAAATTTCTGGTATACCTCATTTTGAGGACTCGCACCCTGTCAGGCTGTAACTGCCTGGCGAGTTCTTGTGCGTAACTGCATTCGCCCCTCTACCGTCTCTCCGTACACTATGTGTTTGGGCACTCACCACGCTGTTTTGGTGTGATAGGGTGCATTTCCATTCTGCCATCTTCACATTGGTAAATTAGAATGTTGATCTGTATAGAGAATCGTTTAACGTACAGTTGGATACATGTATTCTTGGTATACCTCATTCTGAGGCCTTGCACCCTGACAGGCTGTATCTGCCTGGCGAGTGCTTGTGTGTAGCTACATTCGCCCCTATACCGTCTCTCCGTACACTATGCGTTTGGGCACTCACCACGCTGTTTTGGTGTGATAGGGTGCATTTCCAATCAGCCGTCTTCACATTGGTCACACTCGGTTGACACACGAGTTTCTGATGACTGGCTAACATCAGCCATATTGCTGTTTGGTACCCCTGAGAGTGAGGTATTTGTTGACATGAATGCACTTCTTTTAGCACCTTATGAAATGGATATGTTTGAGGCTCGAGGTGAGTATGGCAGGTTCGTCCTTGCCAAGATTCTTGGGCAGGATGTGTTGTACTGTTCCAGTGGTATTTTTTAGATTTATTTCAGCTGCAGGTCTTCTGAAAGCTATTAAACTTTAATAAGGACATCTTCGCTTCTATGGTTTTAAATTGAACTTCCTGTTATTCTTTATAACAAACGAAATCAATGTCAATAACCTTTGATGTTAGTAAGGATGGCAGGTTCATCCTTGCCAAGATTCTTGGCCACGATGTGTTGTACTATGCTAGAGGTATTTTTAGATTTGTTTCAGAAGCAGGTCTTCTGAAATATATTTTACTTTTATAAGGATATCATCACTTTTATGGGTTTAAATTGAACTTCCTTTCATTCTTTTATTTATAACAAACGATATCGGCGTCAGTGACCTTCGATGTCAGGATGCCACAGAACTCCAAATCAATCAATCCTCAGAATGAGGTGTGTAGGAATTCATGTCCCCTGCGTCTGCCATTCATGAGCGGCCTTTAAACCTTTAATTGTCTGTTCTATTTACCAAGGCACTTCCTCCAATTTGGGGGGGGGGGGTTTAGCTGTCACATAAAAAAAGGAACAAAGAGTAACTTTAACTTTCTTCGCTCCTCCCAGCCTGACGAGGGATTCATCCTGTTTGGGCTGGTACTGCTAGGGTGCCACAGCCCACCATCCCTTGTTATCCACCATAAATGAAGCTTCATATGCTTCTGCTACCTCAGCTGTTTTCAATTGTACCTCCAAGAAATAGCTGTTTCAGCTACCTTAGGTTAGGTTTAAGGTTGCTGGTTACCTGGCTCTTTCCTGTGTCCAAGTGTGCCTCCAAGAAATAGCTGTTTCAGCTACCTTAGGTGAGGTTTAAGGCTGCTGCCTACTGACACTTTCATGTGTCCAAGTGTAACTCCAAGAAATAGCTGTTTCAGCTACCTGAGGGGAGGTTTAAGGCTGCTTCCTACCTGACACTTTCATGTGTCTAATTGTACCTCCAAGAAATAGCTGTTTCAGCTACCTTAGGTGAGGTTTAATACTGCTGCCTACCTGACACTTTCACGTGTCCAATTGTACCTCCAAGAAATAGCTGTTTCAGCTACCTTAGGTTAGGTTTAAGGCTGCTGCCTACTGACACTTTCATGTGTCCAAGTGTAACTCCAAGAAATAGCTGTTTCAGCTACCTGAGGTGAGGTTTAAGGCTGCTTCCTACCTGACACTTTCATGTGTCCAATTGTACCTCCAAGAAATAGCTGTTTCAGCTACCTTAGGTGAGGTTTAATACTGCTTCCTACCTGACACTTTCATGTGTCCAATTGTACCTCCAAGAAATAGCTGTTTCAGCCACCTTAGGTGAGGTTTAAGGCTGCTTCCTACCTGACACTTTCATGTGTCTAATTGTACCTCCAAGAAGTATCTGTTTCAGCTACCTTAGTTGAGGTTTAAAGCTGCTGGTTACCTGACACTTTCCTGTGTCCAATTGTACCTCCAAGAAATAGCTGTTTCAGCTACTTTAGGTGAGGTTTAAGGATACTGCCTACCTGACACTTTCATGTGTCCAATTGTACCTCCAAGAAATAGCTGTTTCAGGTACCCTAGGTGAAGTTTAAGGCTGCTGGTTACCTGACGCTTTTGTGTGTCGAGTTGTACCTCCAAGAAATAGCTGTTTCAGGTACCCTAGGTGAAGTTTAAGGCTGCTGGTTACCTGACGCTTTTGTGTGTCCAGTTGTACCTCCAAGAAATAGCTGTTTCAGGTACCCTAGGTGAAGTTTAAGGCTGCTGGTTACCTGACGCTTTTGTGTGTCCAGTTGTACCTCCAAGAAATAGCAGTTTCAGGTACCCTAGGTGAAGTTTAAGGCTGCTGGTTACCTGACGCTTTTGTGTGTCCAGTTGTACCTCCAAGAAATAGCTGTTTCAGGTACCCTAGGTGAAGTTTAAGGCTGCTGGTTACCTGACGCTTTTGTGTGTCCAGTTGTACCTCCAAGAAATAGCTGTTTCAGGTACCCTAGGTGAAGTTTAAGGCTGCTGGTTACCTGACGCTTTTGTGTGTCCAGTTGTACCTCCAAGAAATAGCAGTTTCAGCTACCTTAGGTGAAGTTTAAGGCTGCTGGTTACCTGACGCTTTTGTGTGTCCAGTTTTACCTCCAAGAAATAGCTGTTTCAGGTACCCTAGGTGAAGTTTAAGGCTGCTGGTTACCTGACGCTTTTGTGTGTCCAGTTGTACCTCCAAGAAATAGCAGTTTCAGCTACCCTAGGTGAAGTTTAAGGCTGCTGGTTACCTGACGCTTTTGTGTGTCCAGTTGTACCTCCAAGAAATAGCAGTTTCAGCTACCTTAGGTGAGGTTTAAGGCTGCTGGTTACCTGACGCTTTTGTGTGTCCAGTTGTACCTCCAAGAAATAGCAGTTTCAGCTACCTTAGGTGAGGTTTAAGGCTGCTGGTTACCTGACGCTTTTGTGTGTCCAGTTGTACCTCCAAGAAATAGCTGTTTTAGGTACCCTAGGTGAAGTTTAAGGCTGCTGGTTACCTGACGCTTTTGTGTGTCCAGTTGTACCTCCAAGAAATAGCTGTTTCAGCTACCCTAGGTGAAGTTTAAGGCTGCTGGTTACCTGACGCTTTTGTGTGTCCAGTTGTACCTCCAAGAAATAGCTGTTTCAGCTACCCTAGGTGAAGTTTAAGGCTGCTGGTTACCTGACGCTTTTGTGTGTCCAGTTGTACCTCCAAGAAATAGCTGTTTCAGCTACCCTAGGTGAAGTTTAAGGCTGCTGGTTACCTGACGCTTTTGTGTGTCCAGTTGTACCTCCAAGAAATAGCTGTTTCAGCTACCCTAGGTGAGGTTTAAGGCTGCTGGTTACCTGACGCTTTTGTGTGTCCAGTTGTACCTCCAAGAAATAGCTGTTTCAGCTACCCTAGGTGAGGTTTAAGGCTGCTGGTTACCTGACGCTTTTGTGTGTCCAGTTGTACCTCCAAGAAATAGCAGTTTCAGGTACCCTAGGTGAGGTTTAAGGCGGCTGGTTACCTGACGCTTTTGTGTGTCCAGTTGTACCCCCAAGAAATAGCTGTTTCAGGTACCCTAGGTGAAGTTTAAGGCTGCTGGTTACCTGACGCTTTTGTGTGTCCAGTTGTACCTCCAAGAAATAGCAGTTTCAGCTACCTTAGGTGAGGTTTAAGGCTGCTGCCTACCTGACACTTTCATGCGTCCAATTGTACCTCCAAGAAGTATCTGTTTCAGCTACCTTAATTGAGGTTTAAAGCTGCTGGTTACCTGACACTTTCCTGTGTCCAATTGTACCTCCAAGAAATAGCTGTTTCAGCTACTTTAGGTGAGGTTTAAGGCTGCTGCCTACCTGACACTTTCATGTGTCCAATTGTACCTCCAAGAAATAGCTGTTTCAGCTACCTTAGGTGAGGTTTAAGGCTGCTGGTTACCTGGCTCTTTCTCCCTATGGTGTACATCTGTGTTAAATTGCTTCTGGCCAGGTAGTCTATAGACCTTTTAATGATTTTGTTTATGGGAGTGAAATGCGTCGTAAAATCTGCTCGGCCTTAATGGCTATTCGTGATCTTGAACTTCTGTTCATCTGAAAAGGTAGAATAAGTGTGCGACGTTTTTTCGTTGACGAAAAGTTATAGGAAATAGTTATATGTAGTTGTTTGTTATTTACTTGCCCTGTCTTTTTTATGACTTGAACTAAAAAAAAAAAATTGGAAAGTTGAAACATATGTTCTCCGCTTTTTCATGGACCAAATTTTTTTTTTATGATAAATAGTTATTTTTCATTATTTGTCAATCTCTTGCGTTTTTTTTTCATTTGAAAAGATGAAAAAAATATTCTCCACTTTTTCATTGACCAAAATACATATGGGAAATAATCATAGTTTTATTTGTCATTCACTTACTTTTTTTATGACGAACTAAATTTAAATTTTTTATCTGGAAAGTTGAAATAAAAGTACTCAGCTATTTCATTGACAAAAAAAAGGGGGGGGGGGAACTAATTATTTTTTCTTATTCGTCCTCATTTGTCATTTACATACGTTGTCCTTTTTTATGAACGGGGTAGTTTGTTTACTAACTTTCCAATAAGGACTACGTCCCTTTGCCCTTCTTTCTCATTCGTCCTTAATTTTCATTCACATACGTTGTCTTTTTTATGAATGGAGTTGTTTGTTTACTAACTTTCCAATGAGGACTACATCCCTGCTTTGCCTTATTTGTTTTTCTCATTCGTCCTTAATTTTCATTCACATACGTCGTCTGTTTTATGAATGGGGTTGTTTGTTCACTAACTTTCCAATAAGGACCAGGTCCTTTGTTTATTTATTTGTTCTCATTCGTCTTTAATTTTCATTCACTTACGTCGTATTTTTTATGAATGGAGTTGTTTTTTTACTAACTTTCCAATAAGGACCACGTCCCTTTGCCTATTTTTTCGTTCTCATTTGTCCTTAGTTTTCATTCACATTACGTTGCCCTTTTTTTTATGAATGGAGTTGTTTGTTTACTAACTTTCCCATAAGGACTACGTACCTTTCCCAATTTTTGTTCTCATTCGTCCTTAATTTTCATTCACTTCCGTTGCCTTTTTTATGAATGGGGTTGTTTGTTTACTAACTTTCCAATAAGAACTACGTCCCTTTGCCTAATTTTTTGTTCTCATTCGTCCGTAATTTTCATTCACGTACGTTGTATTTTTTATGAATGGGTTTGTTTGTTTACTAACTCTCCCTTAAGGACCACGTCCCTTTGCCCATTTATTTGTTCTCATTAGTCCTTAATTTTCATTCACACGTTGCATTTTTTATGAATGGAGACCGTTGTTTACTAACTTTCCCATCTGATGACCACATCTCCTCTTTTACTATACATTACCAAGGGACATTAGGGAAGGTTGTAGCGATTAACATTCGACTCTTTGTTTTGGGGGGAACACTTACACGAGTCAGTCTTCCATATGGCCTTTTATTTTCGACCGGAAATGAATTAACTGGATTAGACAGGAACGCTGAAAGCTATTCATCTTTCCTTATACCTTCCACTCTCTCTCTCTCTCTCTCTCTCTCTCTCTCTCTCTCTCTCTCCTCTCTCTCTCTCTCTCTCTCTCTCTCTCCTCTAAAAGCTTTTCAGCTTTCCTTATACCTTCCACCCCTCATCTCTCTCTCTCTCTCTCTCTCTCTCTCTCTCTCTCGTCTCTCTCTCTCTCTCTCTCTCTCTCTAAAAGCTTTCAGCTTTCCTTATACCTTTCACCCCTCTCTTCTCTCCTCTCTTCTCTCCTCTCTCTCTCTCTCTCTCTCTTCTCTCTCTCTCTCTCTTCCTCTCTCTCTCTCTCTCTCTCTCTAAAAGCTTTTCAGCTTTCCTTATACCTTCCACCCCTCTCTCCTCTCCTCTCTCTCTCTCCTCTCTCTCTCTCTCTCTCTCTCTCTCTCTCCTCTTGTCTCCTCCCTCCTCTGATGTTCTCTCTTCTCGTCTCCTCTCCTATCCTCTCCTCTTCTCTTCTCTTTTCTTGTCTTTTCCTCTCCTCTCCTCTCCTCTCTCTCCTCATTTCTCTCATCTCCTCTCGCCTCTGATCTACTCTCTACTCTCTCCTCTCGTCTCCTCCCTCCTCTCCTGTCTCATATCCTCTCGCCTCTACTCTCCTCTTGTCTCCTCTCCTCTCCTCTCCCATTATCCTACACCCTTATACGAAACAGCTTTCATCAACTTCAGAAGTTGAAACTTGCAGCGAATGTTTTATGTTGAATGATTACACGGAGTCTTTGTAGTTTGTATATGGCAGATCTATTTTAACGTTGTTATTGACTTGAAAATATCTTATATTGGTTATTCATTACTTTTCATGTAGTTTGTTTATTTCCTTATTTCCTTTCCTCTCTGTGGTATTTTTCCCTGTTGGAGCCCTTGGGTTTATAGCACCTTGCTTTTCCAACTAGGGTTGTAGCTTAGCTAATAATAATAATAATAATATATATATATACACATTTATATATACGTATATATATATACACATATATATGTATATGCATATGTACACACACACATACATACATACACACACACACACACACACACATATATATATATATATATATATATATATATATATATATATATATATATTTATATATATATAAATTATTATTATGTTGGTTAGTGCAGACCACCCTCGGCGCCCATGCTAAAGCGAGTACCATATATATATTTCTCCTTTAAATATTAAAATACTCATGAGTCACCCAAAATAGAAAAAAAAATATAGTCTTATATCATTCAAACATAATTCACTAAATTTTTTTTTTTTTTTCAAAATTTCTTATTGTGAATCATCTTGGGTGGGCCGGTATAAAGGTATATATACTTAGTTATTTATTTGTATTTTGGTGTTACGATCTTTTTTTTTAAATATACAACTTTAAATAACTTTTATATTTTCTTGTTATTTATTTACTATGGTAATTTGTGATTGTTATTTATTTATAAACAAATGCTTTATAAGTTTGTGTTTTAAAGGTTTTATATTCTTATTTATATAGAATGGTAATTAATGATTCTGAGTTATTTATTCATACGCAAATGCTATAGTAATTTGTTCTTAAAACAACTTGTTATTTTTATCTTTTACTATGGTATTATTAATAGTTATTAATTGTATTTATATTATTTATTTGCATTTGATTATTTTTCATGAAACTTATAACTATTGACATCAATCACAACTTGATTGTAGATGTGTTTTATATCTTCATTGTATTATAGAGGCAAGAAGAATTGAGGGAAATATGCAGTCTCTCTCTCTCTCTCTCTCTCTCCTCTCTCTCTCTCTCTCTCTCTCTCTCTCTCCGAGGAGAGAAATAAGTTATACCTGGACTTTCTCTCTCTCTCTCTCTTCTCTCTCTCTCTCTCTCCTCTCTCTCTCTCTCTCCTCTCTCTCTCTCCAGAAAGCAATAGATCACACCTGAACCATTTCATCTCCAGAAATCTTTCTGAAGAGAGAGAGAGAGAGAGAGAGAGAGAGAGAGAGAGAGAGAG
>NC_090764.1:2061647-2064147 GCF_036898095.1 Palaemon carinicauda
ACAGTCTTATTTCCTTATTCTTTGAGTGTTTGTGATACTGTGTTGACATTTCGCGGCAAAACAAAAGTGTCGGAAGCAAATACGCGAAGTAGTGTGTTTTGAAGGATGAAATAGAGGAGCCTCAATCTCAGGTGAATTTTGCAGCTTTGATAGCAAGCTCAGTTTCATTTCCACTGTGAAATAGCAGAGGGTTGGCGTAGTTGCCAGAAAGCTTAGGCCATATGATTCAATGTTTATTATTATTATTATTATTATTTGCTAAGCTATAACCCTAGCTGGAAAAGCGGGATGCTATAAGCCCAAAGGCTCCAAGAGGGAAACTAGCCCAGTGAGGAAAGGAAATAAGGTATCAGATAGAATAGTGTGCCTGTGAAATGGCAGAGGGTTGACGTGGTTGCTAGAAAGCGTAGGCCATATGATTCAATGTTTATTATTACTATTATTATTATTATTATTATTATTATTACTTGCTGAGCTATAACCCTAGCTGGAAAAGCGAGATGCTATAAGCACAAAGGCTCCAACTGGGGAAAATAGCCTAGTGAGGAAAGTAATTTAGATAACAGGCATAACAATGTGCCTAAGTGTTTCCTCGAGCAAGAGAACTCTAACCAAAGACAGTGGAAGACCATGGTACAGAGGCTAAGGCAAAATTCAATATTATTATTATTATTAGCTAAGCTGCAACCCTAGTTGGAAAAGCAAGATGCTATAAACCCAAAGGCTCCAATAGGCTCCAAAGTGAGGAAAGTAAATAAGGTAACAGATAGAATAGTATGCCTGAGTGTACCCTCAAGCAAGAGAACTCTAACCCAAGACAGTGGAAGACCATAGTGCAGAGGCTATGGCAGTATTCAACCACCAAAAAAAAAAAAAAAAAAAAAAAAAAAAAAAAAAAAAAAAAAAAAAAAAAAACATAATAGATTGTTTGGCTTCGATATTACACATGAAAAAATAAACTTGTTTTTACTCTCGATTTCGACATAAAATTCCCGTTTTTGTTTGGGTTACTTTTCTCCTCCTGCATGCAAGCAATATTCGAGTCTAAATCTTTGCTTTCACCAAGTGGATTCAAAAGCTCTTTTGAAGTTTTCCGCAGTAAATTTCTTGGATGTCTCGAACCGACCTTTTTCGAAAGTGGGTTTTGTTGCAGAATGTTTTAAAATACAAATTTTTCATGTTTATTTTTTTTCTGAGAATTTACTCCAAGTAAATAAGGAATAGAATATATAAAACATACAATTTTATATTTTTTCTAGGCCTTTTATCCCAGAAAATAAGGAATAAAATATTTAAAACATACAATTTTATATTTGTCTAGGCCTTATATCCCAGAAAATAAGGATAAAATATTTAAAACACCAAATTTTATATTTTTCTCGGGATTTAATCCCAGAAAATAAGGAATAAAATATTTAAAACTTCCAATTTTATTTTTTTCTGGGGCTTTAATCCCAAGAAATAAAGAATAGAATATTTCAAACATCAAATGTTCTCTTTTTTTCAGGGAATTTAGTCCAGGAAAATAAGGAATAAAATATTTAAAACATCCAATTTTATATGTTTTCTTGGGCTTTAATCCCAGTAAATAAGGAATGAAATAGAATATCCAATTTTCTCATTTTTTTTCTGAGCTTATCACCTGAAAATAAGGAAAAAAATATTTTAACATCCAATTTTCTCTTTTTCTGGGAATTTAGTCCAAGAAAATAGGGAATGAAATATTCAAAAACTAACTTTTCTCCTTTTTTTCTGGGAACTTAATTCCTACAAATACAAAATAAAACAGTTCTTAGTTTTCCACAAAATTCGGTGACTTGATGAAGACATTTTCCAAAGAAAAAAAAGAAAAAAAAAAAGACAAATGACTTCTACTATGAAAGTAATACGGTAAATAATATAGACCCCATTGGCATAACATTAAGATTCTTTCCTGTCACGGCCAGTGGCATCGCCAGATGTATGACCACTCGGTCTCTCTCCTCGTCCCTCTGGTAGGGGGAGAGCGATAAGTCATACCTTGGTGAGAGGGGATACCTCAAGAGGTACAATTGGAAGCTATAATCTCCCACAAATTATCGAAACTGCCGTGTTGTAGTTAGGAAAGGGGGAGGGGTGGGAAGGGTTGAATCTGTGTGCGTGTGTATATCTATCTAAATATTCAGCCATCATTTTTGATAGCTCGGGTACACTAGTTCCTTTAGTGTCTGTAACCTTACTATCCTAGTGAGCTAAGGATGGGGTGTTTAGAGGAACCTATAGGTCTGCCTGCTGAGATATCAGCAGCCATTGCCTGGCCCTCCTTGGTCCTAGCTTGGGTGGAGAGAAGCTTGGGCACTGATCATATGTATATATGGTCAGTCTCTAGGGCATTGTCCTTTCTAGGGCAATGTACCTGTCATTTACCTCTGCCATTCTTGAGTGGCCTTTAAACCTTTAAACAAGTACCTCATTCCCCCTCTGCCATTCATGAGTGGCCTTTAAACCTTTAAACAAGTAC
>NC_090764.1:2074147-2076647 GCF_036898095.1 Palaemon carinicauda
TTAATTTGGAAGAAAGTAAATCTCATGTATGATAAACATAAGTTGTCTGACTATATATATAGATATATAGATATATATGTGTATATAGATAGATGTATAGATATATAATCTATATATATATATATATATATATATATATATATATATAGATATTTAGATATTTAGATATTTAGATCTATAATATATATAATATATATAATATATATAATATATATATATTATATATATTATATATTATATATTATATATTATATATATATATATATATATATATATATGTGTGTGTGTGTGTGTGTGTGTGTCTGTGTGTATATATGTGCATATATATACGTATATATATAATATATATATATATATATATATATATATATATATATATATATATATACACAAACATATATATAGCCACGCTCAGGGGGGATAGGAACAGTCATACCCTGCAGGGAGGGTATACCCTGAGAGGTACACTCGGAAACCACACTTTCCCACAAATTGCCAAACCAGGGAATTTTAGTTAGAAGAGGGAGCGCGGGTGGGAATGGTTGAATTTTTGTGTGTATGCGTGTGAGCATGTGTGTGCATATTTATCTAAATATTTAAACCCTATTTTTGACAGCTCGGGTACACTAGTAAGCCAATAATAGATGATTACCACGAAAATAAATTATACCTTTTCAATTAAAGATAAAATGAACTATAACATTTTATTATCCCATGAGATGGAGACCGTCCTATTACACGGACGTCAAACGAGAATTAGGAGACCGATAAACGGAGAGAGATTGAAAGTGTCAGTGTTCGTAACGTTTTATTATCGCCACGCGTTACTGATTGTCATTAAAAAGATATTGCGTCACACTTAGATGGCAACATCGTCAATGGGGTGCCAGAAATGACTTTTTCTTTATTTTTAGAGGGAGATTTTGTGTGTTTGTAGTATTATTATTATTATTATTATTATTATTATAAAGATGATAAAGATGATTAATATTATTATTACTATAATCATTATTATTTATGTCATTGATAATATCATTAACATTATCATTACCATTATCATTATCATCATTATTATTATTACTATTATTATCATTATTATTATTATTATTATTAACTACAACATTAGTTGTCCCTAGGGCTCCAAGGGAAAATAGCCCAGTGAAGAAAGGAAATAATGAAAGATAGAACTGTGTGCCTGAGTGTACCCTCAAGCAAGAGAACTCTCTAACCTAGGACAGTGGAAGTCCATGGTACAGAGGCTATGGCGCTACCCAAGACTAGAGAACAATGGTTTGATTTTGGAGTGTCCTCCTCTTAGAAGAGCTGCTTACCATAGCTAAAGAATCTCTTCTACCCTCACCAAGAGGAAAGTAGCCACTGAACAATTACAATGCAGTTGCTATTAACTTGAGTAAATTTGTTCGTTATCTTAGTGTAGTCATGGGTACTTTGGAAGAGGGGAATGTATAAAGAATAGGCCAGACTATTAGGTATATATGTAGGCAAGGGAATAATGAGCCGTAACCAGAGATGGATCCAATGCAGTACTCTTTAGCCAGTCAAAGGATCCAATAACACTCTAGCTGCAGAATCTCAACGGGTGACTATATTCCATTTCTTTTAGCGAGGCAGATTTGCACCGACTCGCAGCGGTGCCGTTTTAGCTCGAAAAAGTTTCCTGATCGCTGATTGGCTAGAATGATCTTGTTCAACCAATCAGCGATCAGGAAACTTTTCCGAGCTTAAAGGGCACCGCAGCGAGTCGGTGCAAATCTGCCTCACTGAAAAGAATTGACTAGTGCCTCGTCCATCCTACCTACTATATGCATATGATTTCACGTTAAAGTTAACTTCAGAATTACTAGGAATACTCTAAGACACTCGAACTATCGAAGTGAGAATCTCAAGAGATAATTGAATTCGTATCAAACTTTAGCCATTGCCGGAATATAGTTTCATTATCCTCCTAATTAGCCATTATTAACCAACTGTTTAGCTGTTGCTTATAGTTAAGAAGTGCTGTTACTAAGTGGTTTCGTCATTATATCATTCGCCACTTTATGCTGCACATTATATATGTATTGGATTTCTTATAGAATACGTAATTTCAAAATGGAATTTTATTGGTCAGTGTTTTGACTTATCACATATGACAGTTATTCATATACAAAAATAAATTATTATTGTTTTAATTTATCACATAACATGACAGTGATCCATACATAATGATAATGATAATGATAATGATAATGATAATGATAATTATAAAAAAAATAATAATAATAATTCATTTTTATTATTATTACTATTATTATTATTATTATTATGATTATTATTATTATTATTATTATTATTATTATTATTATTATTATTATTATTATTATTAGCTAAGTTACAACTCTAGTTGGAAAAATAGAATGCTATAATCCCAAGGGCTCCAAAAGAGTAAATAGCCCAGTAAGGAAAGGAAATAAGGAAATAGATAGAATAGTGTGTCTAA
>NC_090764.1:2086647-2091647 GCF_036898095.1 Palaemon carinicauda
ATAATATATATATGTATATATATATCATTTACATACATACGTATCCCTATAATATTAACCTGCCAGTCGACATAATTAACCAGAATTATAGATATCACAAATGGAACAGTGAAGCAAGCATAACAGTAATTAAATACGAAATGAAAGTCTGCTTAAATCCCACTAATTGCAATCTCAGAAATATAATAACTTCCTGTTTTGTGAGTTAATTATATAAGATTATTTTCTTCTCAAATATAAGATGCAGGTTAATACATTTGAATGTCTTTAAAAATGAATTTTTTTAAGACTTTAGGTTCTAGAAGCGAATATTATTTGAAGCCATTTTTTTTTTAATCGAGTTGAAGACATTTGAATTGAATGTAGGTTACTACATTTGAATATCTTTAAAAATGAATGCTTGTATGACTATAGACTCTAGAAGCAAACATGATTTGAAACCTATTTTTTTTTAATTTTTAATCTAGTTGAAGACATTTGAATATCTTTAAAAAAGAATGTTTGTAAGACACTAGACTCTAGAAGTGAATATCATTTGAAACCTATTTTCTTTTTAAATCGAGATGAAGACATTTAAATTGGATGTAGGTTAATACATTTGAATATCTTTAAAAAGGGAATGCTTATGACTCTAGACTCTAGAAGCAAATATGATTCGAAACCTTTTTTTTTCTAAACGAGTTGAAGACATTTAAATTGGATGTAGGTTAATACATTTGAATATCTTTAAAAAAGAATGCATATAAGACTCTAAGACTCTAGAAGCGAATATGAATGGAAACCCCTTTTTCTCTAAATCAAGTTGAAGTCATTTAAATTTATTATTATATTTTAAAGGCCACATATCATCTTATTTGTCTGCATCTTTTCCCACTTTTATGTGAGGTCGATGTTTCTGGCCAGCGTTCTCCATCTACCTCTGTCCCACACTTCATCACCGGTTAATCCCTTTGATCGAAGGTCATCCTTGATACAGTCCATCAACCTTCGCTTTGGTCTCCCTCTCCTCCTCGTTCCCTGTACCTCCATTTCCATCACACTCCTCCCAATATACTGTTCATCTCTTCTCACGACATGATCATACCACCTCAGTCTACTTTCTTGGATCTTGTCTGATAGTTCTCTAGCTCCTGTGGTACCCCTAATTACCTCATTCATTATTTTTAAAGGCCATCTATATTTATTGAAGTTTCCCTCTCTCTAAATATTCACAAGGTATGAAATGTTATGCAAATATAGAAATGGATATTTATAGAACTCTTTCATATCCAACTGAAGGTCCATATAACGATTAGATTTATAGCCTTCGTTCTTTGCTTTCTTCTTACTAAATGAATTCATGTTATGAACAAACAAATCGTTACCTGAATAAAGTCATTTTACGAACAAATAAATCGTTATATTTATGGTTTAAAATAGATGGATAATTGTACAATATAATGTTTTCTTTTTCAATGTTATAAATATAATTTCGGGAGGTCTTTTGTATCCGTGCTTTGAGAAAAAATAAGCTATAACATATTGAAACAATAATTCTTATGATATAAAAGGAAATTCATCTATTTCTGTAACTGAGCGTAAAGCGTATAATCGTAACTTCGATTATAAATAGCTCCATATAATTGATAAGTAGATATTTGCTGAACCCATAAGAAAATAGCTAACAAAAAAAATAAGTCTCATCACACAGTGAAGCAAGGAAATAAGAGAACAGTAAATAAACTGTATACAAGTAATGTATAAAAAATAAGAAAATATATATTCTAAGATCAATAAAGATTACTCATGGAACCGTGAGTGAGACAGTTGACAAATTTGAACGATAATAAAAATGAGATCATATCAAGCGTAGTGACAGATGTACGATGATAATCAAGGACAAGTTAGTGCTAGTGAAACATTATTATTATTATTATTATTATTATTATTGTTATTATTATTATTATTATTATTATTATCATTATTATTATTATTATTATTATTATTATTAGCTAAGCTACAACCTTAGTTGGAAAAGCAAGATTCTATAAGCCCAGGAGCTCCAACCGGGAAAAAATAGCCAAGTGAGGAAAGGAAACAAGGAAATAAGAGAAGTAATTAACAATTAATATAAAATACTTTTAAGAACTGTAACAACACTAAAATGGGTATTTCAAATATAAACTTTAAAAACTTCAACCAAATAAGTAGGAAGAGAAATAAGACAGAATAGTTAATTAGAAATAATTAATCCATGTCAGTATTTGGCAATATATGTCAAGAATAATTTTATTGTGAAGAAAGAGACGTTTTAAGACATTAATGATTTTACAAAGAAGTTGGGAGTTTAGTTAAGAGGTTAGAATAAGATAATGTAAAACTTGGCAAGAAAATTAACGCTCTGGGTAAGAAGAGTTAATTAATACTGAACGGAAATTAAAAGATTAATTGTCTGATGTCCGTGTAGTAAATTTATTAAAATGTACTTAGTCTCTTCCCACTCCCCAAGAGAGATTGGTTCACCAAACGTTTAGCTGGGCTCCGCAATGCACTAGAAGAGTTTGGAGTCCCAGGCCTACATGGCTAAGGACTATGAGGTGTGAAGTAGGGGATGATGAATGGAGAATTATTGAATTAAAGGCTCAAGATAGAGACGACTGGTGAAATTATTATTTATTATCATTATTATTATTATCATTATTATTATTATTTTTATTATTATTTATATATTTTATTTATTATTATTATTATTACTATTTTTGTTATTATTTATTAATATTATTGTTATTGTTATTGATATTATTATTGTTATTATTATTATTATTATTATTACTTGCTAAGATGGAAAAGCAGGATGCTATTATCCCAAACGGCTCCTACAGGGAAAGTAGCCCAGTGAGAAAAGGAAATAAGGAAATAAATAAACTACATATGCTATAAAAAGCAATGAATAATAATATGAAATAAAGATTAGTTACAACGTTAAAATAGATCTGACATATACAAACAATGAAGAGGGAATAGTGCCCTAGTGTACCCTCAAGTAAGCAGCCACTGAACAATTACTGTGTGATAGTTATCCGCTTGAGCGAAGAACATATTAACCCTTTAAGTACCAATCCCTAACCAACTAAATTGGCACTCAATCTCCACGTAATTTTTTGATCATTTTACTTGACCCGTTTTAGTATAAACACTGTTAAAGATAAAACTTGGCAACATTTATTATCATATTGCCAAATAATTCAGATATTATTTCACTTATTTTGTAAAGTATTCTGAAAACTTTCTTATTGTTATGCCTTTCCTTTCAAAACCCTTCTTTGGACTTCCCTTATTTCATAAAATATTTTGAAAACCCCTGTATTTTATTTTATTGAATATTTTGAAAGCTTCTCTAGTGATAAAATTGCCTTTCAAAATTTCTTCTTCGGATTTCAACTTATTTCATAAAATATTTTGAAAACTTCCCACCTGATAAATTTGCCTCTCAAAGCCACCACTTCAGATTTCAACTTATTTTGTAGAGTATTTCGAAAACTCTCCTACTAATAAACTTGCATTTCAAACCCCCTTCTTTGGATTTCACTCACTTTATAAAACATTTTGAAAACTCCTCTACTGTTATACCTTGCCTTTCGAAACCACTTCTTCGGATCTCAACTTAATTTCTAAAATATTTTTAAAAGTCCTCTATTGATAAACTTGCCTTTCAAAACCCCTTTCGGATTTCACTTTTTTGTAAACATATTTTGAAAACTCATCTAATGATAAACTTGCCTTTCAAAACCACTTCTTCAGATTTCAACTTGTTTTATAAAATATTTTGAAAACTCTACTGATCTTCTTCAGATTTCAACTTATTTTGTAAAATATTTTGAAATTTCTACTGATCATCTTCGGATTTCATTTATTTTATAAAATATTTTGAAAACTCTACTGATCTTCTTCGTATTTCAACTTATTTTATAAAATATTTTGAAAACTCTACTGATCTTCTTCGCATGTCAACTTATTTTATAAAATATTTTGAAAACTCTCCTACTGTTATACTTACCTTTTAAAACCAACTCTTATAAAATGCTAATTAACTTATCCGACATATTTTGATAATCATTGCAAACGTATTTTCACCCAAGTGTCAAATGAACCATAAACTACTTCAGAACGTTAAAAATAATTTCCAAGCTATTGAAGATAAATGACTTAATTGATTATCATTAAGAAACCCGAAGCATTTGGCACACGCTCGTAAATCTATGTCATAATTCGTTTTTATTAAGAACCTCGACATATTTGGCAAACTTTATATCAATCTCAGAAAAGATGATAATGAGTCGAGTGTGAGTTGCGAAACTAGAGAAAACTAGATGGCTCTAGTTATTACCTTGGATTATTATATCTGTTTTCTTATATTTCTTTTCATTGTTATAAAGTAATTATTGAATTAGCATAGAATGAATGCATTCCCTCCGTTTTCTTGTCCTACTTTTTATTGTTAAAAATAATTAGTATTCAATGAGTAATCAGACTGTGTTAAAAAATTGGTGTGATATATATATTTATATATATATATATATATATATATATATATATATATATATATATATATATACATTTACATATACAGTATATAGATATATATATATATATATATATATATATATATATATATATATATATATATATATATATATATATATTGCATGTGTGCATATATGTATACACACATGTATATGCATGTATAATATACACATACAAACATACATACATAACAAACAAATGAAATTAAACCGTTTCTAATCCACTGCAGGACAAAGACCTCAGACATGTCCTTATCTATGTCTGGGCTTTGGACAATTTTCAGAACACCGGCCACACAGAATTGGTGGTGGAGGGAGACTTTAGCCTAATCACTCACAACAAAGCAACCTATAGTCAATTTTTTTTAATGAGGTGCATTTGCACTGACTCGCAATGGTGCCATTTCAGCTCGGAAAAGTGTCCTGCTAGATGATTGG
>NC_090764.1:2101647-2103932 GCF_036898095.1 Palaemon carinicauda
ATTGCTGGTAATTTATTTACAAGATAATGATGATATATATATATATATATATATACAGTACATATATATTAATTTTTTTAAGTAGTACTTGGTAAGTTCTGTCTTAAAGTTATGTCATTGGTGAAGATATAAGATCCATTTTGATAATGTTACGGAATTGTTAATTTATATATATATATATATATATATATATATATAAATACTTTTTTTAAAGTAGTAAATTGTTAGTTCTGTCTTAAAGTTATGGTATTGATGAAAAAAAAAAAACATCTATTTAGGTAAAACACGAACTTTTTAATAGTTTTTGTTAATTGTGTCGTTTTCATTTCAGTTGACTCATAAAAAACTATATGGTATTCTACCTAAAATCTTTCTTTAAACTTTTGCTTTTTTATTAATATAAGTTTCCTATCACGTCAGTATTTTCTTAGTTTTATCTTAAAGTTATTTTATTGAGAAAAAAATATTTTTATATTAATAAAACATGTAATTGTTATTGTGTATAAGATGAGCTTACGTGTTTTTTTTTTTTTTTTTTTTTTTTTTAAATTTACTCATTAAAATGTACATGTAATTTTGATCAAAATCTCTTAAATGCTTCCTATTTATATAAACTTCCATTAAGTCATTGACCTTTTAAAACTCTAATAAAAAACTAATTGACCAAACTAAGTCAGAATCCAAGAAGTGACCATCTTGAAAAGAGAAGGAATAAAAAAAAAAAAAAAGAATAAGCAAGTTATTGACTTCATAAAATCTCTAATTAAAAACTAATTGACCAAACCAAGTGTACCAGCCGTGTGTCACACGATCATACATAGTAGTTCATTTTGTGTATATATTATGCTTGTATCTTCGCTCTTCCCTCGCACTAAAAAAGAACCTGAATAAACATGTCTGTTTTTCTCAATGGTAACGGTATCGATTTTGAACAGGAAATTTCCTGTTGCCTTGAGCTTTTGTATATAAAGGAGTGTTCTGTAATAAACTCACTCAGTTGCTTTCATCCTGTCTTTGAGTCACAACCTTCTCTCGGCCCGTTACTACATAAGTCAAAGTACAAATAGTGACCATACTTAAAAGAAGAAATATAAAATAATAAGCTGCCCCACTTCAATGAATCCTTAATAGAGTTAAAGACTTCTTTTATCTAATATATTAAGCGTCTCTTTGGACACGAATTTTCCCACTAAACGTTCATAAGAGTTGGCACTAAGCCTTCTTCCAGAATTAGAGAATCCGAAAATCTTTAGTAAGAGGATTTCGAGGAAACATAATATTAGATGCTATTCCCAATGTGTTGCCAGCATTATACGAGTCCTTTTAAAGGTTTAAAGGTTTAAAGGACGCTCATAATAATAATAATGATGATAATAATAATAATAATAATGATAATGATGATGATAATGATAATGATAATGATAATGATAATAATAATGATGATAGTAATAGTAATGACATTAACAATAACAATAGCTAATAATAACAATAGCTAACAATAACAATTACAATAACAATGATAATGATAATGATAATATTAATGATAAAAAAATAATAATAACTAGCAATAACAATAGCTAACAATAACAATTACAATAACAATAATAATGATAATGATGATATTAATGATAAAAAAAAAAAAAAAAATAATAATAATAATAATAATAATAATAATAATAATAATAATAATAATAATAAACTAAATATGGAACTCGCGAAGACAGGAAATATAAACTATAACATAATCAGTAATTCATCTTCATACCATTATCATCACCAGCTAGACTAACTACGCATTAACAAGCTGATAACCACATTGCAATGCACATCTTCCCTGCATTATTTTCTCATATAAGTTAAGTACATATCAGGCTGTCAATGAAGTAAACAAACAAATCAATAAATAAACAGAAAAAAATAACCCATTTTCGATCCAGGTCGAATGAGGTCGAATTCATTGGGGGAATATCGCTATGGCTCATATCATTTGCCTTGCGAAATGACCATACTTAAGTTATGAAACCACAGCCAGTTGACAGTCAGTGTCTGAGAGGGATGATATAACGAGATTGAATTATCTGAAAGTGCAGTGTCTTCTATATATATTCTTCACTTTATATACGTATGTATATATGTATATATGTATATGAGTGTATATATATATATATATATATATATTTACATATATATGTGTGTATATATATACATACACATATATAAGTATATATATATATATATATATATACATATACATATACATATATATACACACATACACACACACA
>NC_090764.1:2109432-2116932 GCF_036898095.1 Palaemon carinicauda
GATTGAATGTAGATGTACATTAACAGACGTGGAACCTTAATAAAATTGGAGATTCTAACCTTCATTGCAACTTCACAAATTCTCTTTGCAACATTCCTACAAGTATTATTATAAAAAGATTGATCTTTTATATGTAAAATTTTTAATGTTTTAATTACTTATATGATGTAGCTATTTATGTCACATATTCTTTATTGTTCTTAAAGTTGTATAAAGTAAATTTATGTTTTTATGTTTTATAATGATGTAAATTTTTATGAAGGCACATGTAAATATTTTAATTTTTAAATGTAAACTACAATGTAATTTGTATTTATTGTAATAGCCAATGTAAATATTATTATTATTATTATTATTATTATTATTATTATTATTATTATTATTATTATTATTATTATTATTATTATTATTATTATTATTATTATTATTATTCCGCCTTCTACTTTATCCCTCTTCTCGTTTCCTTTTCTTTTATCTTCGTCTTTAAAAAGGTTTAAAGGTTTAAAGGCCACTTATGAATGGCAGAGGAGAGAGACGGTGACAACGCCCTAGAAACTGACCATATTATATACAATTTTAGCCCCTAAGCTAGGACCAGGGAGGATGAGGCAATGGCTGCTAAGGACTAAGCAGGTAGACATATAGGCTCCCTGAAATTCCCCATCTTTAGCTCACAAGGATAGGGAGGCTGCAGACACTAAAAAAAACTATTGGGTTTGAGATGGACTCGAACCCTAGTCCGGCAGATTGCAAGGCAGAGACGTTACCAATAGGCCACTATAACCTCTTGAAATTTATTTCTTAATGAAACTGATAGTTGAATAGCCTTACCTAACCCCAACATCATGATATGATACACGCGAAGTAAAATAATTTGTAAACATCCCCTAAATATAAAAAAACCAAAATTAGCCATCTTTCCCCTTTCCAAAAATACTAAAAAAGCTAATTAACATTTCTACTACATTCCCACATCATCATGGTATACTAAAGGTGATATCAACATTGATAATGAAATCCGAGATGTTATCACCAGATCAAAAGTGTTGTTTCAATCAAGCATTGTTTGTTTATATCCTCATAAAGAGTCTTCATTTTTACTTTAGATTCAGTGTGACTTTGTAAGTAGCAAATTACTATTCACCAAGTAGGGTAAATATTTGTTTATTCTTTACCAATTCACTTAAGAGATCAATGGGTGATTTAAAGTGTGTGTTGAAGGATTGACGATTTAGTGGTCGCTGAGATTGTATCGGAGAACAGTATTATTAGATATTTTATTCCAAAGGAAAGAATACTTGTTAGAGACAAAAGGAATAGGATATAGATAGTGTAAGTAGATGAGAGAGAGAGAGAGAGAGAGAGAGAGAGAGAGAGAGAGAGAGAGAGAGAGAGAGAGAGAGAGAGAGAGAGACAGACAGACAGACAGACAGACAGACAGAGAGAGAGAGAGAGAGATAAAAATTCTGGGAAGTCAAGACTGTAAGGCACGTTTGAGGAAGAAAATTGTATAACAGAATAATTTTTGTAGTAAGAGATACAAGGTTTGAATAGCAACATAGCAAATTCCAAGACAAAATAGGATATAGTTATTACAAATAGATGAGAGAGAGAGAGAGAGAGAGAGAGAGAGAGAGAGAGAGAGAGAGAGAGAGAGAGAGAGAGAGAGAGAGAGAGAGAGAGATGCGCGCCAACGCTGTAGTTGAGAAAGAAAATAAAGCAGTTCATGGTTCGTTGGCCCTAAGTGTCCTGGTCCACTGAGGATAGGGACAAGGCTCATGAATATAACATATGGCAGAAAATTTGTTGCAGCAGGAGATACAAAGGTTTCAAAAACGATATAACAAATGTATATGCTAGGTAAAAGGGGTGAGAAAAACTTTTTCACTAGAAAACAGGTTTGTCGCATATGCAGATGATGCTACTCTCTTTGTATCATAAGGTACCCTGACACTTGCACGAATTTGTGGCACGCATTGTCACGACTCGAGTCGTGAACTGGCGTGAACTCGTCGTGAACTGGAGTGAACTCGTCATGAACCTGTCGTGACATCGTGGCATGTCGTGACGAGAATTTTGAAATGTTCAAAATTTTGGTCACGACAAAATTTCGTGAACGCGGTGTGAACTATCCGCGAACTGTTCGTGAACTCGTTGGGACGATGCGGGAAGTGCGCAAACTATGTTCAAACTATGCATGACCTCGTCGTGAACTCTTCGTGCCAGTTCGTGTCAATGTGGACAGGTCAGCTGTGATTCTGAGTTTTTTTTTTTTTTTTTTTTTTGATCTTCCAGTTCGTGCAACAAAATGTCACGACTTGCCACGACAAATTCGTGGCAAAAAGTCGTGCAAGTGTCAGCCTGGCTATATACATCTCCCAGACGTATATTTAACTTTGCTGAATTTCTTAATTGCGATCTAGCTAAAATTGGTGGATGGTACAAGTTATGGAGCATTAAGTTACCCCAAACAAAACTAATTATGATTGTAATTAGATCAAGGATAGTGGCTCCTTAACATTCAGATCTCTGCATTGGCTGTTTTGAACTGTATACAGCTCATTTAAAATTCTAGGTGTTATTCTTGATTCCCAATTTACTTTCTAGAAAGATTTCCTTTGTTTCATTTTTAACTGCAGTGAAAAATTGCATATTGAGAAAGTCTTTTGAGACCTTCATTGATCGATCTACCCTGAGGAGATGTTTTAATTCTTTCATTCTACCATGTGATGAGCATTGTTCGCCTATCTGATTTTCAATATCTAAACCTCATCTTTAATTTATTGGACAGAAACTTACAGTCTAATATATTTCTTAAATCTTATCCTTTATATAAATCTTTGTTAGTTCTGCATGCATGTTACTTAAGTTTTTTCATAATTCTGATCCTCATTTGTATTCATATTTTCCCCAGTATGAACATTGTAAAGTTAATTCTAACAGTCTTGCCTTCTTCATCATAAGGCTCAAAACTACACAGTATTCTAGAAGTTTTATTCTAACTGTGACCAGATTATGTGATGATCTTTCTTATCTGGTGATTGAATGGGTGGAACCTCCTAAATTGAAACTTATTGTGAATGCTTTCGTGTTGACCAGCTTGAAGCAAGTCTTGTTTTGTGGTTTATATGTGGCTGGACTTTTTTTTTTTTTTTTTTTTACTAATGCTAATGTATGTTATAGTTTTTACAATTCATTAGTTTTTTATTATTTTTCATATACACAATTTATTTCTTATTTCTCTATTTTCTTACCGTAGTGGAATTTTTTTTGCTCTTGCAGCACTTGGGCTTGTAGCTTCCGAATTTTCTACCTATGGTTGAAGCTTATATAATGATATTGATAATGATAATAATGATAATAAAAATAATAAATAATAATAATAATAATAATAATAATAATAATAATAATAATGATAAAATTATAAAATGATGATGATAATAATAATAATAATAATAATGATAATAATAATAATAGAATTATAAATAATAATAATAATAATAATAATAATAATAATGATAATAACAATAATAAGACGAGTTACCCTTATATATAAAACAAAGTGCTACTAACGAAAAGTTTATATACCGAGGTAATTAAAAGTTAAGAATATCTTGTCTTAATCGGTTTCGTGAAATCTACTACTTCAACTACACCCCTAACTCATTTACTTCCAAGATTAAGTTAATTAAACTCTAAGGAAGTTTCTCATCCAAATGTTCAAAGGTATAGTAAATTGCATAACGATTTAATCTATCTTCTCTTTAATTAATTTTATTATGATTAATAATTTACTGTGAGTTTTTATGTGTGTTTTGACGCTGCTTGACAGAGTTTTGGAAATAGATATTGGAAAATATTGATCATATAGTGACTAAAATTAAATGAAATTTTTATTATTTTGGCAAAGAGTATTATTATTATTATTATTATTATTATTATTATTATTATTAATTGTTATAATTGTTATTATTATAATTGTTATGATTGTTATTATTTTTATTACTATTATTATTATTGTGGTATTAATTTCATTATCATTATCGTTATCATTATTGCTACTATTACTATTACTATTACTATTACTATTACTATTACGATCACGATCACGATTACGATCGCGATCATGATCATGATCATTATCATCATTATCATTATCATTAGGTAAGAGATTTTATGGCTGTTCGAAATTGTATATCAAGTTTTATTTTGCAAAGGTACAAACACTACCGCTAATTGGAAATGTCATCATATAATGACCGATAATAGAAGGACTTTTAAGCTGAATATTTAAATTAATAAGTTTCAATTAATATGTATTTAAGCTTGATATTAAAAGGCCTTACTACTCCATTGAATATCTGAATTCAAAAGTATATTAATTCATTAATCAGGCCTCGCTGTTCCAGATCTGAATATCTGAATTCATATGTATGTTAATTCATTAAACTTTTCCATTTCGAGTTGAATATTTAAGCTGATAAATACTAAAGCTATTAAAGATTAATATTCAAAGGCCCTGCTACTCCGTCTCTGAACTTTCGAATTAGTAATTATAATAATGCATTAATTCTTCCATTCCAAGTTTAATACTTTAGCTAATAAATATCAAAGCTATTATTCAAGCTAATATCAGAAAAGAATATTTAGGCTAATAAATATCAAAGCTATTATTCATGCTAATAAATATCAAAGCTATTATTCATGCTAATAAATATCAAAGCTATTATTCAAGCTAATAAATATCAAAGAAGAATATTTAAGCTAATAGATATCAGAGCTATAACTCAAGCTAATAAATATCAAAGAAGAATATTTAAGCTAATAGATATCAAAGATATTATTCAATTTAATAAATATCAAAGAAGAATATTTAAGCTAATAAATATCAAAGCTATCATTAGACTAATAAATATCAAAGAAGAATATTTAAGCTAATAAATATCAAATCTATCATTAGGCTAATAAATATCAAAGAAGAATATTCAATCTAATAAATATCAAAGAAGAATATTTAAGCTAATAAATATCAAAGCTATCTTTCAATCTAATAAATAAAGAAGAATATTTAAGCTAATAAATAATAAAGCTATTTCTTTAGCTTAATATTCAAAGGTCTATCTTACGGGGATTTCTTATGTCAAGAACAGAAGACATTGTGAAAATGACGACTATGAGAAGCAAGAGACTAAGAAAACACGAAGTGTCCCATTGTGTTTACATCTCTTTAGAAGATCAGTTTACTTAGACTTTACTCCCTCTCACTCTTCCTCTCCCTCTCCCTATCCCTATCCCTCTCCCTCTGTACATACGGGAGATGTGAAAATAAATATATACGGATGGAAGGCAAACATTAAGTACTGTATCGTAGTATCGTCTACTTGTTTACGTCTGATACAAGTCTTTGGCTTTTTCTTTAAATAATCCTTTTGATGTGTTTTCTTAATGTTTATATCACTTTGATCCCATAATTGTAAATTTTGCTTGACCGTGACCTTAACCTTTGACCTTGACCTTAGAAATTTTGATCATTTCTAGCTGTTTATGTTATTTTGATATGTGAGGGCTTGTGTATAATTACGTGATTTGGACATTTTGCTTGATCGTGACTTTGACCTTTGACCTTGACCTCCCAAAATTTGATCATTTGTAGCTGTTTATGTTATTTTTATCTGATAATAGTGCTTGTGTATAATTACGTGAAATTGGAATCTTACTTGACCGTGACCTTGACCTTTGACCTTGACCTCCCAAAAATTGATAATTTCTAGCTGTTTATGTTATTTTGATATAATAGTGTTTGTGTATAATTACGTGAGTTGGAAATTTTGCTTGACCGTGACTTTGACCTTGACCTCCCCAAGTTTGATAATTTCTAGCTGTTTATGTTATTTTGATATAATAGTGCTTGTGTTTAATTACGTGATTTAAACATTTTGCTTGACCGTGACCTTGACCTTTGACCTTGACCTCCCAAAATTTGATCATTTCTAGCTGTTTATGTTATTTTGATATAGTGCTTGTGTATAATTGCGTAATTTGGACATTTTGCTTGACCGTGTCCTTGACCTCTGACCTTGCCCTCCCAAAATTTGATCCTTTCTAGCTGTTTATGTTATTTTGATATAATAGTGCTTGTGTTTAATTACGTGATTTAAACATTTTGCTTGACCGTGACCTTGACCTTTGACCTTGACCTCCCAAAATTTGATCATTTCTAGCTGTTTATGTTATTTTGATATAGTGCTTGTGTATAATTGCGTAATTTGGAAATTTTGCTTGACCGTGTCCTTGACATCTGACCTTGACCTCCCAAAATTTTATCCTTTCTAGCTGTTTGTTATTTTGATCTCATGATAGTGCTTGTGTGTAATTATGCGAGTTGGAAATTTTGCTTGACCGTGTCCTTCACCTTTGACATTGGCCTTCCAAAATTTTATCATTTATAGTTTTTTTACATAATAGTTAATCCCTGCAAGTTTTAATTAATCTACAATTAAAATTGAGGCCGGAAAACTGTTCACAAACAAACATGCAGACACAAACAAACAAATAAATACACAAACATAGGCGAAAATATAACATTACAAGTTCGTTGGCGGAGGTAAAAATAGGTTATCTCAAATCTGTCTTCCTGTCGGCTAGATATATCAGAGTTATAATAATAATAATAATATTATTATTATTATTATTATTATTATTATTATTATTATTATTATTATTATTATTATTATTATTATTACTTGCTAAGCAACAGCCCTAGTTGGAAAAGCAGGATACTATAAGCCCAGGGGCCCAAACAGGGAAAATAGCTTATTGATGAAAGGAAACAACGAAAAATAAAATATTTTAAGGACAGTAATATCAAAATAAATATTTCCTATATAAACTATAACTATACGAATCTAAAACTTTTCTCAAATTGTTCTCTATGAATTTCATATATATTCAAATATATATTTTTCGAATGATTGGATTATGTGGCTATGGATATGTTTATTACAATAACAATATCACACATAACAGTTTGTTATATAATTTACTTGAGAGCAGTGATTGAAATAAATCCTTTAGTTTAATTGATTGTTTATAAGTATACGGATGGTTTACGTTCGTGGCCATAGACAAGAGAAAGATTATTATTAATATTTTTTTTTTCATGAACCGTTTTTTTTTTTCATTAATAAAAATTCTATCAGTGATAAATAGGATGCTGTTATTATTATTATTATTATTATTATTATTATTATTATTATTATTATTATTATTATTATTATTATTATCATTATTATTATTATTATTATTATTACTTGCTGAGCCACAACCCTAGTTGGAAAAGCTGGATGCTATAAGCCCAGGGGCCCCAGCAGGGAAAATAGCCCATTGAGGAAAGGAAACAAGGAAAAATAAAAAATTTCAAGGACAGTAACAACATTGAAATAAACATTTCCTATATAAACTAGAAAAACTTGAACAAAACAAGAGGAAGAGAAACTAGAT
>NC_090764.1:2131932-2139432 GCF_036898095.1 Palaemon carinicauda
ACAGAGGCTATGGCACTACCCAAGACTAGGTAACAATGGAATGTGACGACCTGGAATATGTCAACCTGGAATATGATGACCCGGAATGTGTCGACCTGGAATATGACGACCTGGAATATGACGACCTGGAATATGACGACCTGGAATATGACGACTTGGAATATGATAACCTGGAATAGGATAACCTGGAATATGACAATCTGGAATATGACGACCTGGAATATGACGACGTGGAATATGACGACATGCAATATAACAGCCAGGAATATGACGACCTGAAATACGATAACCTGGAATATGATAACCTGGAATATGATGACTTGGAATATGATAACCTGGAATATGACGACTTGGAATATGATAACCTGGAAAATGACGACATGTTATATGACAGCCTGAAATATGACGACCTGGAATATTACAACCTGGAATAAGACGACCTGGAATATGACAACGTAGAATATGATAACCTGGAAAGTGACGACCTGGAATATGACGACCTGGAATATGATAACCTGGAATATAATAACCTGGAATATGACAATCTGGAATATGATAACCTGTAATATGACAAGCTGGAATACGACGACCCGAGCATGATAACCTGGAATATGACGACTTGAAATATGATAACCTGGACAATGGTAACCTGGAATATGACAACCTGGAATATGTCGACCTGGAAAATGACAACCTGGAAAATGACAACCTTGAAAATGACAACCTGTTATATGACAGCCTGGAATATGACGACCTGGATTATTACAACCTGGAATATGACAACCTGGAATATGATAACCTGTAATATGATAACCTGGAATACAACAACCCGGAATATGACGACCTGGAATGATAACCTGGAATAAGACAACCTGGAATATGATAACCTGGAATATGTTAACCTGGAATAGGATAACTTGGAATATGATAACCTGGAATAGGATAACTTGGAATATTACAACTTCGAATAAGACTACCTTGAATATGATAACCTGAAATAAGACAACCTGGAATATGACAACCTGGAATATGACAACCTGGAATAAGACAACCTGAAATACGACAACCTGGAATACGACAACCTGGAATATGATAACCTGGAATATGACAACCTGGAATTCATAATAACCTTATTGCATCTGTTTATGACTTTTGGAATCTCTCATTTAAGAAGGCGATTCCTACTTGCAACTGAATAAAACAGGAGCAAAAATTCCCAGATTCCTACGTAATATATTTTCCCCAGTGAAATCTTAAGAGCTCCAAAGATTACAGTAATTTCGCATCAACGTCACAAGGAAAAGATTTACGAAAAGGTTTCTTGGGCAGATTTTTTTTAAATGAAATTAATAACAGTTGCCTTTGGCCTTTTTCCCTCTGATTTATAATGTCCAGGGGAAAAGGATGTGGAAAAGGATGTGAAGGATTCTAGAGCTGATGGGAGATTATGAATGAGAAATTTATTTAATATTTCTCTTTTTTATATGTTTAAAATTCACCATAAATTAAAGTGATATTTTTTTTTTCAAATTCATCATAAATTAAAGTGATATATATTTTTTTTTATAATTCACCACGAATTAAAGTGATATATATTTTTTTTTTAATTCACCATAAATGGAAGTGATATATATATTTTTCTTTAATTCACAATGAATTAAAGTGATAAATTTTTTTTAATTCACAATAAATTAAAATAATGTTTTTTTCTAATTCAACAAAAATTAAAGCGATATATATTTTTCAATTGACAATAAATTAAAGAGATATATATTTTTTTTAAATTCACCATAAATGAAATTTATATTTTTTTTTATTCAAATTCACCATAAATTAAAGTGATATATTGTTTTTAAATTCCACAAAAATTAAAGCGATATATTTTTTTTTTTAAATTCACCGTAAATTAAAATATATATTTTTTTTAAATTCGCCATAAATGAAAGTTATATATTTTAATTAAATTAACCACGAATTAAAGTGATATATATATATTTTTTTAATTCACCATAAATGGAAGTGATATATATATTTTTCTTTAATTCATAATAAATTAAAGTGATAAATTTTTTTTAATTCACAATAAATTAAAGTAATATGATGTTTCTAATTCAACAAAAATTAAAGCGATATATATTTTTCAATTGACAATAAATTAAAGAGTTATATATTTTTTTAAATTCACCATAAATGAAATTTATATTTTTTCTTATTCAAATTCACCATAAATTAAAGTGATATATTGTTTTTAAATTCCACAAAAATTTGAAGCGATATATTTTTTTTTTTAAATTCACCGTAAACTAAAATATATATTTTTTTTAAATTCGCCATAAATTAAAGTGATATATTTTTTTTTAATTCACCATAAATTAAAGAGATATATTTTTTCATCATTATTATAATTATGAGTGGAAAAATTTATTTAGTAACTTCTCTCTTTATTTGTTTAAAATTCACCATTAATTATTGTGATATATTTTTAATCATTATTATAATTATGAATGAAAAATTCATTTGATATTTCTACACTTTTTATTTGCTTAAAATTCACCATAAATTAAAGTGATATATTTTTTATCATTGTAAATATGAAAGAAAAATTCATGTAATTACTTCTCTTTTTATCTGTTTAAAATTCACCTTGCATTAGAGTTGTGTTTTATTTTTTTATTCATTATTATAATTGAAAATAAGAAAAACAAAGAATGCTTTCGGTGAATCTACATCCTTATAACATTTTTGTTCTTTATTTAAGGGTGAATTAAATGTAGTTTTTTCTTTTTTTCTGGGTAAATTGAATGTAGTTTTTTCTCACTTCTGGGCAAATGAAATGTAGTTTTTCCTAAGTAAATTGAAGGTAGTATCTTTCTGTCTAAATTGAATTTTTGTGTACTTATTTTTCAGGGTAAATTATTTCTTCCTATCATCGAGAAAATTAAATCATTTGTTTTTCTTCTTTTTCATGGAAAATTAAACTTGGTTTTTAGTAATGTTACTATGGCATATGGTATTATTTATGGCTTTATAATATCCGTTTACTTCAACATATCAGATACATTCCACGAAAATAACTACGAAAATAACCAATTTCTTTAAAAGTATATAACAAATCCAAATTGGCAAGGGAAAATAATGAATGATTTACTGAAAATGCTGATATAATAGCATTATTATGCTAATTAGGATGCCAATTAGGTTTTTTTTTTTTTTTTTTGAAAGAACCTGGCAGTTTTACCTCATTATTTATCTAAAAAGCCAACATTCACAAACGTATTTGTTAATGCCTTTATTAGAGGTTTAAAGGTCGCTCATGAATGGCAAAGGCAAGGGAGAGTGACATTGCACTATCGAGCAGGACAATGCCATAGACACTAACCATATATACATATGATCAGCGCCTAAGCCACCCCTCCACCCAAGCTAGGGCCAAGGAGGGCCAGATAATGCCTGCTGATTACTTAGCAGATAGACATACAGGCTAGCCCAAACCCCCCATCCTTAGCTCACAAGGATGGTGATATTGCAGTTACTAAAGGAACTAACGAGTTTAAGCGGGATTAACCCCAGTTTAGCGTTCACCAGTCAGGGACGTTACAAGCCATCACAATCCTACCGTATTTAAATTATGAAAAGAATGATTATATTGTAATTTTTTAAGATACAAAGTGATGTATGTTGTAGGAAAAACTAGAGGGGCACTTAGTAGAGCGCAGACCTTATCTCTAGACTTTTTGCTCGACCTTGACCTTGACCTTTGACCTTAACATGTATTAATTGGCGTGGATTTTCATACACTCAAATATGAACCAAATTTGTAGTCTCTGTGACAATGATGTCTAAAATTATGGCTGATTATGTGAATTGGCCATTTTGCTTGACCGTGACCATGACCTTTGACCTGGACCCTCCAAAATTTATTCATTATCAGCTTTTTATATAACAGTTGATCCTTACAAGTTTCATTACTCTACGATTAAAATTGTGGCCAAGAAGCTATTCACAAACAAACACACACACAAACACAGAAATAGGGCCGAAAAAATAACCTCCTTCCAAATTCGTTGGCGGAGGTAATATTCTTTTAACTTAATGGTAGCAAGCGACAGTCTGTGATACATAAATCATATCAGAAAAAAGCAACATTACTTACTCTTGTGTAATAAAAATGGAAATGGTTGAAATATAAAGCATTAAGATATGTCATTAATAACATCTTTCATAACTTATGTCTGCAAAGGAAAAATCATAATCATAAAATCCTTTTAAGAAATGATTATACTCTCATATAAAAATAGACGCTGAATATAATAGAAATTAACTGCTTTACCAAAACATTTAAGAGTTGGAGATAAATGCTGAAATGAACAATATTACTGTTCTTAAGATATTTTATTTTGTTTGTTCATTAATTCTTTTATGGTTTATTTACTTCCTTATTTCCTTTCCTCATTGGGCTATTTTTCCCTGGTTGGAGCCCTTAGGCTTATACTCGTAGAGTCCTGCTTTTTAAACTAGGATTTTTAGTTAGCTTATAATAATAATAATAATAATGATAATAATAATAATAATAATAATAATAATAATAACAATAACAATAACAATAACAACAACAACAATAATAATAATAATAATAATAATAATAATAATAATAAGAACAATAGTTAACAACAACAACAACAACAACAACAACAATAATAATAATAATAATAATAATAATAATAATAATAATAATAATCGAGAGATCTTAAAAGCGTAAATAATTCAAAACGAACACGTGGAAATATAACAAGCAACAGATATCACGAAATTGATAAGTAAACGGGTCTGAGATATTGCTCGCAATCTCTAAATAGTTTGAGTATTTGTTGCGCAAGTTGCAAATTAAACGTATCTGGGTTTCAGATCGGTGTGTATCGCGGAATTGGAAATGTTACTTAAAAGTAAAAACTAAATCACTTCTTAAATGTTTCTTAAGAGTGGAGTTCACTTAAGGGATATGTAAGTAAGTGTGAGATTAACACGTTGGGAAACGTGCGGTAAAGATGCTAGCGTAGTTTTCTAACTATTTTCCGAGTGCTTTTGGATATGAAATTTGAGATAATAGTTTTACTTGTGAATTTATACAGTCCAACAACACTGGATAAAGAAGTGTTGTTGCATATAGAATTTGATATAATAGTTTTACCTGTCAGGTAAAGTTAAACAGTCCAACAACACGGGATAAATAATAGTTAGCAACTCACACGATGCATTCACGCATGCGCAAGATATGTGCAAATTTATATGAATAACTAGAACGGGCTCTTGGCAGTTAAGAACTCATACGATGAGTTCACCCATGCGCAAGGTATGCACAAATGCCTATACATAACTAGAACGTACACTCGATAGAGCGCATACCTTCACCTACATCGTTATATATCATAAGATCGGCAATTGAATAATGCACATTTTGGCATTAGTTTCATAAAAATCAGATAAAAATTGACCACGATATGGCAATATGACGTTCTTGACCTTCACGTGACCTTGGCATTGACTTTTGACCCAATCCCTCCAAAAATCTAATCAAATTGTATATATGGTCAGTCTTTAGGGCATTGTCCTGCTTGCTAGGGCAATGTCACTGTCCCTTGCATCTGCCATTCATGAGTGTCATTTAAAACTTCAAATCGTAGTAATTCTAAACTGTATTCATTTTAATGGTCTTAAGTCGCTTCTGCAAGGTCTTTTAACTATTCCTTTTTTAAATCATAGGGAATTCTATATATACATATACATATACATACATATATATATATATATATATATATATATATATATATATATATATATATATATATATATATATATATACATATATATATATACATATATATATATACATATACATATATACATATACATATATATATACATATATATATATACATATATATATATACATATATATATACATACATATACATATATATTATATATACATATATATTATATATACATATATATTATATATACATATATATTATATATACATATATATTATATATACTATATATTATATATACATATATATATATATACATATATATATATACATATATATATATATATATATATATATATATATATATATATATACTGTATTTATTGTGTAGGTAGTCATTCTAATTATATAAAATGACTTTATGGTTTTCCCAGCCAGTTTAATAATATAAATCAAACACATTATAAATTCTTCCCTCCTACAATATTTCTTACCCGAAATACATCCTCAAAAGATTTTTATAACACTAATCACCATTATAAACGTCTACTAACATTAAACTATATCACCTTAAAGCACATTCATTATAGAATTATTCAACTATGCTTGATTAAAGCACCAATTCAATCATAATCAACTCCCCCCCCCCCCGCCCCACTACCTCGTCTTTCACGACACAGAATCTAAACTTACATACAAGAGTCATAAATATTTTAAGTCACTCGCTCAAATATTTGTGCGGTTTCCGTCTCGTCCCTGACACGTTTGGTGGCAGACTGCGAGAAGATGAAACAAGGTTGTAAAGGTGTAGTTTTTTTATCAGTTTATTTACCTGAAACGTCTAGAGAGAGAGAGAGAGAGAGAGAGAGAGAGAGAGAGAGAGAGAGAGAGAGAGAGAGAGAGAGAGAGAGAGAGAGGGAGAGTTGATTCTTGAAAGGTATGTGGCAAAGGAATCTTCACGTAGCTTTCGGATAGGAATGTTTATATTTTCCTCCTCTCTCTCTCTCTCTCTCTCTCTCTCTCTCTCTCTCTCTCTCTCTCTCTCTCTCTCTCTCTCTCTCTCTGGGGAAAAAGAGAGACAGAAAGAGATAGCTTGATTATTAAAAAGTACGGATGGAAGGATTTACCATGTAACCTTATAAAAGGAACGCTTATACATACATACATACATACATATATATATATATATATATATATATATATATATATATATATATACATATATAGGGTAATTGTGTCATTCAAAGACACCCCCACTCAATGACACATATATGTATATGCACAGATATATATATATATATATATATATATATATATATATATATATATATATATATACATATATGTATGTGTGTGTGTGTGTATGTGTGTTTGCATGCATACCTATGTTCGAGTGTGTGTGTGTTTTTTACTTCTGCACATCCTCTTAACGAATCTAAAAGACCATCAAGTTTATCAAAATTGTGGAATCAAAAGTTTAAAGTCATTTCCCCAGATGAAATATCCATGAAACTTTCCCTAGATTAAATATCCGTAACTATATTAACCTAATAAAAGTAAGTATTCCAATCCCAGATAGATAATTCTTGCTATTATAAATAAAACTATGATAATTCCTATAGGAATTTATATTCTTTAAAAGGATATAAATTATTCCACACAAATTCTGAAAATCTCAGGATTGTAAGTTGAAAAACAGGATTTTTCCAAATCATTTCTACTTATGAAAA
>NC_090764.1:2149432-2159432 GCF_036898095.1 Palaemon carinicauda
TAAAGGAAAAAGTATCACAAACACTAGACGAAGCTTATAAAAATTAGCACATTTTGTAGCACAATTATGTCTATCAATTCACCATTTAAATTTACAGAAGTTCTGCTCAGTATTTTCTTTCGTTTTTATTCATAAACACAGAAACTCGTTTCATTTCCTTTTAATATGCTATTGTTTTAAAGACTGCACGAGTACATATCATTTTAACCAAGTAAAAACTATAAAAAACTTGGGGAAAATATTTCTATAATCAAGAGAAGGAAATTGCAAAATCCACCACCAGATGGCCACTGACACGGAAATATGAGAAATATGACAGATGAACCGATAATATTTGTAAATTCTGCTTCCACATTCTCCTCTTGGACCTTGACTCGAACGTCGGCTGGTAAAACGTGAAAGTCGGCAGGTTAAACGTGAGAGTCGTCAGGTAAAACACAAACGTCGGCTGGTAAAACGCGAACGTCGGTGTGTAAAACGTGAAAGTGGGCAGGTAAAACGCAAAATCCTAAATGTCGCCAGGTAAAACGCGACCGTCACCAGGTAAAACGCGACCGTCGCCTGGTAAAACGCAAAATCCCAAATGTCGCCAGGTAAAACGCCACCGTCGCCAGGTAAAACGCCACCGTCGCCTGGTAAAACGCCACCGTCGCCTGGTAAAACGCCACCGTCGCCTGGTAAAACGCCACCGTCGCCTGGTAAAACGCGACCGTCGCCAGGTAAAACGCGACCGTCGCCTGGTAAAACGCGACCGTCGCCTGGTAAAACGCGACCGTCGCCTGGTAAAACGCGACCGTCGCCAGGTAAAACGCGACCGTCCGCAGGTAAAACGCGACCGTCCGCAGGTAAAACGCGAAGGACAACAGGTAAAACGCGAGGGACAACAGGTAAAACGTGACAGTCGCCAGGTAAAACGCGGCCGTCGCCAGGTAAAGCGCGGCCGTCGCCAGGTAAAGCGCGGCCGTCGCCAGGTAAAGCACGGCCGTCGCCAGGTAAAGCACGGCCGTCGCCAGATAAAACGCGGCCGTCGCCAGGTAAAGCACGGCCGTCGCCAGGTAAAGCACGACCGTCGCCAGGTAAAAGGCAACCGTCGCCAGGTATAACGCAACCATCGCCAGGTAAAACACGGCCGTCGCCAGGTAAAACGCAACCGTCGCCAGGTAAAACGCGACCGTCGCCAGGTAAAACGCGACCGTCGCCAGGTAAAACGCGACCGTCGCCAGGTAAAACGCGACCGTCGCCAGGTAAAACGCGACCGTCGCCAGGTAAAACGCGACCGTCGGCAGGTAAAACGCGACCATCGCCAGGTAAAACGCGGCACTCAGCAGGTAAAATGAGAGAAAGTAGTGGCTGTTTATTCCACGTCAAATCCAACGTTGCTTAGAGTTGCAAATTATCTTGCTTGAGTCTCCCAGAGTAAATTATGAAATGGACATGAGGGATATAGAGACTGAGGTTGCGTTTATGCTTGGCATATACTTCTTGTTTCTCTCTGGTTTTCCCTTTGTTGTTTTCTTTATGGTTTTCTGTTTTATCTTTGCATTTTAACGTAGATATGTGATTTATATAATTATCATCACAAATACGTGAGTTATAACATTTTCATCTTGAATACGTGACTTGTTACATTTTCATCATAAATATGATTAATTACATTTTCATTATGAATATGGCTTATTACATTTTCATCATAAATATTATTACATTTTCATAAGATGTAAGTGACTAGTTACATCTTCATTAGAAATATGTGACTTATTAAATTGTCATCATAAATACGTGTCTTGTTACATTTTGTATCATAAATACGTGACTTGTATTTTCTTAAGCAATGCGTGACCCAATGCATTTTCATCATAAATATGACTTATTACATCTTTTAAGAAAAATACGTGACTAATTACATTTTCACCATAACTACTAACTTATTAGATTTTCACCATAACTACTAACTTATTAGATTTTCATCATAAATATGCGACCTATTATATTTTCTTAAGAAATACGTGACTTATTACATTTTCATCATAAATACGTAACTTATTACATATTGCCCTGTGATGAACATTGTTCCAAAGAAATACATTGCTCATGTAAAAACTCAATTTACTCCTTAATTCTATGACGGAATTATTTTACAAGTAGTAAACTTTAGGAGAAAATTACAAGTATTATTTTAAAAAATTATTATTTTTGTGTTTATTTAATTCCTTCTCAATGTATTTTCGTGACTCATTGTGGTGGCTGATGTGGTAACGTCCCTGACTGGCGATTGTCAGACGGGGGTTCGATTCCCGCTCAAAATTGTTATTTCCTTTGGTCACTGCAACCTCACCATCCTTGTGAGCTAAGGATGGGGGCTTTGGGGGAGCCTATAGGTCTATTTGCTGAGTCATCAGTAGGGTTCGAGTCCAGCTCAAAATCGTTAGTTCCTTTGTTCGCTGCAATCTCACCATTCTTGTGAGCTAAGGATGGGGGGACGGTGTTGCGGAACTATTAGTAGTCATTGCCAAGCCCTCCTTGATCCCAGCTTGGGTGGAGTTGGGGGTTGGATGCTAATCATATGTATATATGGTCAGTCTCTAGGGCATTGTCCTGCTTGATTAGGCAATGTCACTGCCCCTTGCTTTTGCGATTCATGAGCGGCCTTTAAACCATTAAACCTTTAAATGCTTGACTCTAAATAGAATTTATTCTTGCATTTTCTTTTACTTTCTTTTAGCAGTGGGTCCCAACCCCGGGGTCAGGACCCCAATTTGGGTCAGCTAGTTATTTTCTTGGGGTCACAAAGTTATGATAATTCAAAGGGAAATTGGCTGATATGAAAATTGGTTAATCTAGAATCTAGATTAAATACTTTGTTTTCATATTTTCAATCTGGAGTTTTTTTTTTTTTTTTGCTATGATTTTGTTGACCATCTTCTTTAAGCTGTTATTTTCTATTTCTTTTATATTTCAAAACAATTATGTACATATTTGATCAAAAGCAGCCCCTTTAATAGGAATTTAAATTTCTCTCTCTCTCTCTCTCTCTCTCTCTCTCTCTCTCTCTCTCTCTCTCTCTCTCTCTCTCTCTCTCTCTCTCTCTCATTCTTACAACAAATGTATTCAAGCTTCTTCAAAAGCACTCCTTAAAAGAGGGTTTAAATCTCTCTCTCTCTCTCTCTCTCTCTCTCTCTCTCTCTCTCTCTCTCTCTCTCTCTCTTCTCATTCTTACAACAAATGTATTCAAGTTTCTTCAAAAGCGCTCCTTAAAAGAGGATTTAAATCTCTCACTCTCTCACTCTCTCTCTTACAACAAATGTATTCAAGCTTCTTCAAAAGCGCTCCTTAAAAGAGGATTTAAATCTCTCTCTCTCTTTCTCTCTCTCTCTCTCTCTCTCTCTCTCTCTCTCTCTCTCTCTCTCTCTCTCTCTCTCTCTCTCTCTCTCTCTCTCTCTCTATCTCTCTCTCTCTCTCTCTCTCTCTCTCTCATTTTCCTTTCCAGCAAAAGATCCCCTGGAATCTCTGGAAGTGCGTCTGGACGTCACAAATACATTCATCCTTTCAAACCAGGTGCGTTGCATTCTCAAACTTTTGCAATAAAGAGGCTGCAAAATTTGACGACCAAGAGACTAAGAGATCTTTTTTATCTCGAAGGAAAGGTGTTGCTGCATTTCATGAATCTTTATATTCTGTTATGAAGCAAAATGATAGATGCTTTGATACCATGGATAATAGAACTTTATACTATATATGTGAAAAGAAAATGGTTGAAAAATCATAAAACATTTTTTAGTATCCAAAATATATTTGGAATTGAAAAGACATAGTGAATTAAATCTAAATATTTAACAATAAAACATAAATGTAGATTATATTGCTATTTAATAGGAGATTTACTAAGACTTGTCTCTTTAGACACTTTAATGCTATACATAATAGAATTTATATTCTATGGATGAATATTAAATGGTTAAAAAAGTCATCACCTTTTTAGTATCCAAAATAGACTGGAGTGTAAAAGACAGCAATAGTGAATAAAATCTCTTGCTAAATATCTAACAACAAAACATTAAAATAGATTAGACACCTTTTGATATTCAATAAGAGATGTACTACGAATTGTATCCTTAGATTCCTTAATGCTATGCATAATAGAACTTATAATATGGATGAAAAGCAAATGGTTCAAGAAAGCATATAACTCCTTTTTTAATATCCAATGTAGAATAGGTAATGAAATTACCACTTGATCGCCCACTTAATCCCATTTTCACCATTTGATCCCCCAACTCAATCCCATTTCCATCACTTGAACGCCCACTCAATCCCATTTTCACTACTTGATCAGCCACTCAGTCCGATTATAATTACCTTGCCATAGTACATTACAATTCCCTTCATCTGTTAAGTCTTACATTCCTTCAGTCTCTTAATCACCCTTTTAACATAAGAGTCATTCCACAAGAATCCTCAGGCTAAACCCTTCCAAGCCTTGCAACCCTCAGCTTTGCCTTTCTTCTACCTCTCAAATTCAGCAATTCTTTAGGTCCCTCATTTTATCAACATGACATTGCGTTCTGGTCAAAGTTTCTCTTCACTTACATATGTTGTTAGCCATTCTATCAGTACTTACTTTCAGCCATTCTTTAGGTCACTCATTTTATCAACATGACATTGCGTTCTGGTCAAAGTTTCTCTTCACTTACATATGTTGTTAGCCATTCTATCAGTACTTACTTTCAGCCATTCTTAAGGTTACTCCTTTTATCCACATGACATTGCGTTCTGGTCAAAGTTTCTCTTCACTTACATATGTTGTTAGCCATTCTATCAGTATTTACTTTCAGCCATTCTTAAGGTCACTCATTTTATCAACATGACATTGCGTTCTGGTCAAAGTTTCTCTTCACTTACATATGTTGTTAGCCATTCTATCAGTACTTACTTTCAGCCATTCTTTAGGTCACTCATTTTATCAACATGACATTGCGTTCTGGTCAAAGTTTCTCTTCACTTACATATGTTGTTAGCCATTCTATCAGTACTTACTTTCAGCCATTCTTAAGGTCACTCATTTTATCAACATGACATTGCGTTCTGGTCAAAGTTTCTCTTCACTTACATATGTTGTTAGCCATTCTATCAGTACTTACTTTCAGCCATTCTTTAGGTCACTCATTTTATCAACATGACATTGCGTTCTGGTCAAAGTTTCTCTTCACTTACATATGTTGTTAGCCATTCTATCAGTACTTACTTTCAGCCATTCTTTAGGTCACTCATTTTATCAACATGACATTGCGTTCTGGTCAAAGTTTCTCTTCACTTACATATGTTGTTAGCCATTCTATCAGTACTTACTTTCAGCCATTCTTAAGGTCACTCCTTTTATCCACATGACATTGCGTTCTGGTCAAAGTTTCTCTTCACTTACATATGTTGTTAGCCATTCTATCAGTACTTACTTTCAGCCATTCTTAAGGTCACTCATTTTATCAACATGACATTGCGTTCTGGTCAAAGTTTCTCTTCACTTACATATGTTGTTAGCCATTCTATCAGTATTTACTTTCAGCCATTCTTAAGGTCACTCATTTTATCAACATGACATTGCGTTCTGGTCAAAGTTTCTCTTCACTTACATCTATTATTAGCCATTCTATCAGTATTTACTTTCAGCCATTCTTAAGGTCACTCATTTTATCCACATGACATTGCGTTCTGGTCAAAGTTTCTCTTCACTTACATCTATTATTAGCCATTCTATCAGTACTTACTTTCAGCCATTCTTAAGGTTACTCCTTTTATCAACATGACATTGCGTTCTGGTCAAAGTTTCTCTTCACTTATGTTATTAGTCATTATATCAGTAATTCCTTTGAAGACACACTTTTATTATACTCCAAGTTCCCATTCCTCTCCTCAGATGGGCTTGTCAATGGCTATATTTTTTTCTGTTGCATTTTGTCTAGATTATTAAATCTGTAAATACGGTTGCGTAAAACTTTTTGGAGACTTGATGAAAGCCTTCTTTGTTGGTATATGAAAGGGATAATGCTCTAGAGGTTTACCTGTATTCAAGGAATCTTCTTAGAGTAGGATTTTAAAGGATCAATAAAGCAGTAAAAAGGATGGATTAATTTCTATAATAACCCCCCTTTTTGGCGAAGGGAACTCTTGTATTCAATTAAAATGGAAGTAAATACAATTTCAAGTATATAGGTACGTACATAAAAATCCAATATGTATGTATGTATGTATGTACTGTATGTATGTATGTATGTATGTATCACATGCTTATGTATAACGGCGTCTGTAGGTGATCGCTCATGTATCCACCTGCATTTAGAATGTACTTATACATTATAAAATGTATATATATATATATATATATATATATATATATATATATATATATATATATATGTATGTATGTATGTATGTATGTATGTATGTATGTATGTATTATATGCTTATGTATAATGGTGTCTGTATGTGATCGCTCCTGTATCCACCTGTATTTAGAATGTACCTATACATTATGATACATGATCCACAGGTTCAAGTACATGGGTACCTACATAAAAATCCAATATGTATGTATGTATGTATGTATGTATGTATGCATGTATCATATGACTATGTATAAAGGCGTCTGTATGTGATCGCTCATGTATCCACCTGTATTTAGAATTGTCCTATACATTATAATACACGATCCTTGAAGCTCTTGCAATTGTAATCATGAAACCCTTGTCTGTTCAAGAGCCGAGCTATTCAGAACCATTGAACTGAATGTATCTGATTGAAATCCTCTGCTATTAACCAGAGGCATTCACCACTAACGATTTCTACTTCTTCATCTTCTTCTTCTTCAGCTTTTAGAAAATCCTTAGGGAGATAATAGGATACGCAATGAATAGAATCACGCGATGACTTCAATCTGCAGGGAACTAACTATATGTGAGAAAGGCTGTTGGAATTGTATACTGCGATGCCATTACATTTTCTATGACAATTGGTGTATGGGTAACTATTTTATACAATCGGTATGGTAATACTCTTTGGGGATATCAGCGTGATCAGTATGCATTGGATATTACCATTCTACAGATAAGTTTGGAGGATTATAGAATGCCACTATGAATATGTGTTATAGGCTACAGTGCACTATTGTTATACGTAACTGTGTTGATACTTTAACTTTACTGAATGCTTTTCTGTTGATACTTTACTTTACAGGATTTGTGCAGTCATTTTATTATGTTCGTTTATAGGTTTAAAGGCCGTTCTATTGTTACACATGACTGTGTGTTGATAATGTACTTTACGGGCTGCTTTTCTGGTCCTATACAGCAGGGGAACCCTATCCTCTACAAGGCTTCCACAGTCATATTGTCATGTTCATTTAAAGGTTAAAAAGTTTAAAGGCCACTCATGAATGGCAGAGGCAAGGGACAGCGACATTGCCCTATCAAGCATGACAATGCCCTGGAAACTGACCACATTACATATTACCAGCACCCAAGCACATTCTCCACCCAAGCTAGGACCAAGGGGCCCAGGCAATGGGTGCTGATGACTCAGCAGATAGACCTATAGGCTCCCACAAAACCACCATCGTTAGTTCACAGGAATAGTGAGGTTGCAGCGACCAAAAGAACAATCATCAGGAAAGGACGCTACCACCAGGCCACCACAACCCAATAAAACATTCAACATTGCACACCGCATATAGCTCGATTAGTGTCAAATCTACATTATAGAAGCACTTTGAGAAAAAGAAAGTCTTTAGTTTCTTCTTGAAAGGCTTAATATCTTCAGTCTTTCGAATGTCTAATGGGAGCTTATTGTATAGTCTCGGGGCCGCGGAGAGAGAACTTCACATCATTCATTCATTCATTCATTCATTCTCAGGGCCGCAAAATTAATCCAGGAAACCCGTTAGGCAAATACTCCTACCATTAAGACTCTGAATACTGTTAAATGTATAATTAAATAGTAGACAAAATATAATGGAATGGAATATTTAGTAGGGAAAATTCTATGAAGATGAATCGGTAGAACTTCATATGTTCAAACTTGCAACAAATGATTTTATGATGAATAGGCTGACATAAGTTTTTATAGTTTATGTATGGAAGATCTGGTTTAATGTTCTTACTCTTCTTGAAATGTTTCATTCTAATGGTTTATCGCTCCTCATATAGTTCATCTACTTCCTTATTTCCTTTCCCCACTGGGCTATTTTTCCCTAATTGAAGCCCTTGTGCTTATAGCATGCTGCTTTTCCATCTAGGGTTGTAGCTTAGTTAATAATAATGATAATGATAATGATAATGCTAATGATAATAATAATAATAATAATAATAATAATAATAATAATAATAATAATAATAATAATGATTATAATAATAATATTAATAAAATTATTAATATTAATAATATTAATAACAATAATAATAATAACAATAACAATAATAATAATAATAATAATAATAATAATAATAATAATGAAAAAAACAAAGACAAAGACAACAAGAACAACAACAACAACAACAACAACAACAACAATAATAATAATAATAATAATAATAAGCTTACTACCTCACAATAGGAGAAAAATATATATATAAAAACATACTAACTCAATAGGAAAGGATGTGATGAATAAGTTTTTTTTTTTTTTTTTCCGAAATAAAGTAGACAGAATTACATCATCCATATAATCCAGTTCCCATTATAATGACATGTCTATATTTCACGTATGATAACTGACAGTACAAATCATTTGTTATCCGAACGCTTCGTTAGTATAACGAGCCACAATCAACAACTCCGTCTCATTCCGCTCGTTTAAGTTCAAAGGATGTTTAAGGAATGGATGTTGAATGTTATTACAATTACTTGATGGTATTTTGAATACTTTGGTTAATCATAGTATGATAGAAGTATGAGAGCTTGTATTAGTTAAGTTATATTATTTTTCCTACTTAGTGTGGAATTCCTTTAAGGGCACTATTGTAAAAGATGGTCAATCAGTTTTAGGAACTGGTTAGATATACACAAACACACATACATATGTACACAAATATATATATATATATATATGTATATATATATATATATATATATATATATATATATATATATATATATATATATATATATATATATATATATATATATATATATAATATATATATATATAATTGATAGGCGTATCCCTTCTCGTGTGCTAAGGTACCGAGTGAAGGACAAACCGTGGTTCAATGATGATTGTAGACGTGCTTTTTTGGAGAAGCAGGAGGCCTATCAACTTTGGAAGGGTAACAGATCAGATTTGGCCTGGAACAACTATACTCAGCTTCGAGCTTTTGCTCAGAGAGTTTATGCCTCAACTGAAAAGGAGTACAATTTAACCATAAAAGAAACACTTTGTGGTACAACTCAGGAACATAAATGGTGGTCTACCCTTAAATCTGCACTCTTTGGTGTCGATGCAACAGTTCCTCCTTTACTTAAACCAGATGGCTCAGTCACTCACTGTCCAAAGGAAAAGGTAACCCTTTTGGCTGATGTTTTTAACAGTAAACAGAGTAATGAAAAACTTGAACTTCCTCATTCCTGTTTTCCTGAGGCTAAACTAACTAGTTTAGCTTTTCGATCTCGTGAGATTAAAGCTCTGTTGGTGGACCTTGATGCTTATGGAGGTGTAGACCCAAATGGTATTTTTCCTTTGTTTTTTATAAAGACAGCAGATTTCTTGGGTCCAAAGTTATGTTATTTTGCGCAAGTTAGCAAGAAGAGGAGCTTTTAGCACTAGTTGGAGAATTGGTAATGTTACTCCTCTATGTAAATGTGTTCGTGGTAGCTGAAGTCCCACTGATTACCGCCCAATTTCCACAACTCCCATATTATCTAAAGTTTTTGAACGTCTTCTGGCAAAACGTCTTAATAGGTTTGCTGAAGGTAATCATCTACTCCCTAGTTTGCAATTTGGTTTTCGTAAAGG
>NC_090764.1:2166932-2174432 GCF_036898095.1 Palaemon carinicauda
AATGTAGAAAAAAAAGTTATAATAGATATAACAGACTATAGATGGCAGCACCTCCTCAACAATGTCTTCAATAACAGACACAATGACAACAGCAGCGTCACCGCCTCCACCGATAATCGCCCTGGATTACTTAGCCCAAGAGGAGTCCTACCAGATATTACTCCGTAATCTCTCCGCCAGTTACCCGGACATCAACTGGGATGAGATCAACCTCCTCACCAACCTGACGGATTTCCCTGACTACGTCAGCAACTCCACGTCGCCGACTAATCTATACGAAGTGCCCACGGGCATCGTCGTGCTCCTGTCCATTTTCTACGGGTCCATCTCGCTGGTGGCGGTCGTTGGCAACTCTCTCGTCATGTGGATTGTTGCCACATCGAGGACGATGCATTCCGTCACTAATTACTTCATAGCCAATCTGGCGCTGGCTGATATTATCATTGCAGTCTTTGCGATACCTTTCCAGGTAAGGGCTTAGGAGAGAGAGAGAGAGAGAGAGAGAGAGAGAGAGAGAGAGAGAGAGAGAGAGAGAGAGAGAGAGAGAGAGAGTAGTTTGTTTGGTCTGTCTTAGTTCTTTGTTTATATTACATTACATTAAATATATACAAATACATTCACACACACATACATCCATACATTTTATATATATATATATATATATATATATATATATATATATATATATATATATATATTGCTAGCTTCGTCTTCGATTTCTTCAATCGTCCTCTTGAAGAAGCCAAAGACGAAACTAGTCAGGATTCATTCAATGTTATAATTTTCTTTGTTTTTTTTATTATTGTTTTACTCCATAGCATCATTAGTTCATGGGAATTTTATACACATACATACACACACACGCATATATATACATGCATAATATATATATATATATATATATATATATATGTATGTGTATATATATATATATATATATATATATATAGATATATATATATATATATATATATATATATATATACGTGTATATATATATATATATATATATATATAGATATATATATATATATATATATATATATGTATGTGTATATATATATATATATATATATATATATATATATATATATATATAGATATATATATATATATATATATATATATATATATATATATATACACATACATATATATATATATATATATACACATACATATATATATATATATATATTATGCATGTATATATATGCGTGTGTGTGTATGTATGTGTATAAAATTCCCATGAACTAATGATGCTATGGAGTAAAACAATAATAAAAAAAACAAAGAAAATTATAACATTGAATGAATCCTGACTAGTTTCGTCTTTGGCTTCTTCAAGAGGACGATTGAAGAAATCGAAGACGAAGCTAGCAATGATTCACCAAAGAATTTCTCTCTCTCTCTCTCTCTCTCTCTCTCTCTCTCTCTCTCTCTCTCTCTCTCTCTCTCTCTCTCTCTCTCTCTCTCTAACTGTCATGTTTGTGATGATTAGAAGTCTTTTATCAACACATATTTTCTTAAGCTCTGTTTATATATCCTTCCTCAAACATCAGTGTTTACCCTCATCAAAGATCACATCTGACCTTACATACAAAGCTATGTTTACATGGCAGGTTCTGATAGTCTGACATTTCTAGCTTAGATTTTTCTGTTCCTCTTATAATTACAATGTTTTTTTTAATGAAACTTTTATGTATGATCATTCCAGGAAATGGTGATATGACAGGATTTCATATTCTGAAAGTTTTAGCTTATATTTTTCTGTTTATCTTTTTATTGGTTGTTTTTTTTTCAGATGGGAATTTTAAATATGAGCAGTGTTGCAATGTTTTTTTTTTTTAAATGAAACTTATGTATGATCATTCCAAGAAATGGTGATATGACAGGATTTCATATTCTGAACATTCTAGCATATATTTTTCTGTTTATCTTTTGATTGATAGGTATTTTAAATGGGAATTTTGAATATGAGCAGTGTTGCAATGTTTTTTTAAATGAAACTTTTATGTATGATCATTCCAGGAAATAGTGGTATGACAGAATCTCATATTCTGAACATTTTAGCTTATATTTTTCTCTCTCTTTTTACTGATAGGTTTTTGAATGGGAATTTTATATATGATCACTGTTTTACTATCTCATACTTCATAGTTGCTATTCATATATGTTTTTCTTATAATTACTAGGTTTTATAAATGAAAATATTATATATGATCACTGTTTTACCATCTCGTACTTCATAGTTGCAATTCCTATATGTTTATCTTATCATTACTATGTTTTATAAATGATAATTTTTATATATGATCACCGTTTCATTATTTTATATATCAGTTTCTATTCCCACCTGTTTAACTAATCATTACTATGTTTTATAAATGATAATCTTACATATGATCACTGTTTTACTATCTCGTACTTCATAGTTGCTATTCCTATATGTTTATCTTATCATTACTATGTTTTATAAATGAGAATTTTATATATGATCACTGTTCCATTACCTTATACTTCAAAGTTGCTATTTCTATCTGTTTATCTTATTATTTTGTTATGTAAATAATTATTTTATATATAATCATTTGTTTGAATTATCTAATAACCAACTATTTAGTTGCTATTCATAATTTATGATAACTGTAAGATAACTATTTTCTTAATATTTTGCTGTATTCGTATCTTCCTCTACTTGAATTTTTTTTCATGTTTCCCACTTGTTGATTTCTATCTTTTTCCATCCATTAGTCCATTTTCGCATTCAATATTATCATCTAACTATTCTTCCAATTATCACATGTCTGTTTGTTAGTAATATTGTTTTAAGACATTCTTGATTTATTGTTTTCTTTTTTTAAGATTAAATTTCCTATAAAAACTTTTTTCACACCAGTTTTAGATCTGAATATGGACATTTAAAATTAAATTTGATTAGGGAAAGAAATTAACACCCATTTATAGTTATTAGCATCAAATATAAATTTATGTCATTAGCAACAGATGATACTTAATTAAATTTGATTAGGGAAAGAAGTTAACACCCATTTAAGGCTAATATTAACATCAACTATAAATTTATATTTCATTAACAGCAGACAGAATACTTAAAAAATGGCATTACAACTATATTTGTTCTATTCTTAAAGCTTTATAAGCATAATTTACTACAAAATACCTGATTTCTACATTCAAACTTCTAATAAAAGAAAATATTTATTAAAGTTCTCCATTGTGTTATTAATCTCAGCATGAATGTTATAAGCAAAGTTTATTATAAAATATCTCCTCAATTTTACATTCAAACTTTGATGAAAAAAAGTTATTTATCAAAGTTCAATTGTATTAATCTCAGCATGAAAGTTATAAGCAAAATTTATTATAAAATACCTCTTTAATTTCACATTCAAGCTTCTGATGAAAAAAAAATCATTTATTCAAGTTCTCAATTGTGTTAATATCAGCACGAAAGTTCTACCAAATATCTTTGTATCTAAGAAGAAAAACCTTCAGGGGATGTTCTGGTAGAGGGAGATTGGGGGTGGGGGGGGGGGATTGACCCCCAGCCAACCCCCTTTCATCATAGCAAGGAAACTTGAAACATTGTTTGATTACTTGTAACGACAAGCAAGCCAAACTAGGCCCGTCACCAGTCAATATTAGGGGTGATGGTATTAAGACATTATTTATGTAAGCGGATTATTGATTGGGTATTCGGTGTTGTTGTTATTATTATTATTATTATTATTATTATTATTATTATTATTATTATTATTATTATTATTATTATTATTATTATTCATATCCTTATTATTATTATTATTATTATTATTATTATTAATTTTCATTGAACTTATTATTATTATTATTATTATTATTATTATTATTATTATTATTATTATTATTATTATTATTATTATTATTATTATTATTATTATTATTAGCTAAGCCATAACACAAGTTAGAAAAGTAGGATGCTTTAAACTCCAACAAGGAAAAATAGGAAAGGGAATGAGGAAATAAACTACAAAAGTAAGGAACAATTGAAATAAAATATTTCAAAACAGTAAAAACAGTGAAATAGAAATTTCATATAAAAACTATAAACGGGGACTTGTATTAGCTTGTTCAACATCACTGAGTTATTAATTTGAATAATTAAAAGCAATCAGATTTGTACTTCTTAAAAAGCTCTGTAGACCTAGTAGAGCAATAATATTCCAGGAAATACTGTATACCAATAACAGTGTATGAGCTAAAGCCATTCCATTTCCAATTTCAGTTCCAGGCGGCTCTTTAAATATCAATTAATTAACTAATACAATTCCATTTCTAATTCCAGTTCCAGGGGGCACTTATTAAATAACGATGCGTCAACTGATACAATTCCATCTCTAATTCCAGTTCCAGGCGGCTTTCCTTAAATACTGGTGAATCAAGAAATGTAATTCCTTTAACAATTCCAGTTCCAGGCGGCTCTCCTTATATATCGATACGTCAGCTAATGGAATTCCATTTCCAATTCCAGTTCCAGGCGGCTCTTTAAATATCAATTAATTAACTAATACAGTTCCATTTCTAATTCCAGATCCAGGCGACTCTCATTATATATGAATGCGTCAACTAGTATCATTCCATTTCCAATTCCAGTTTGAAGTGGATCTCCTTAGATATCACAATTCCATTTTCAATTCCAGTTCCAGGTGGCTCTCCTTAGATATCAATGTGTCAACTAATACAATTCCATTTCCAATTCCAGTTCCAGGCAGCTCTCCTTAAATGTTGATGCCTCAACCCATACAATTCCATTTCTAATTCTAGTTTTAAGTTGCTCTTATTAAATATCGATGCGTCAACTAATACAATTGCATTTCTAATTCCAGTTCCAGGCGGCTCTTATTAAATATCGATGCGTCAACTAATACAATTCCGTTTCCAATTCCAGTTCCAGTCGGCTTTCCTTAAATATCGATGCGTCAACTAATACCATTCCATTTTGAATTCCAGTTCCAGGGGGCTTTCCTTAAATATCGATGCATCAACTAATACAATTCAATTTCCAATTCCAGTTCCAGACGGCTCTCCTTAAATATTGAGTCGTCAACTAATACAATTCCATTTTTTATTCCAGTTCCAGGCGGCTCTCCTTAAATATCGATGCGCCAACTAAAACAATTCCATTTTGAATTCCAGTTCCAGGCAGCTCTCCTTAAATATCGATGCGTCATCTTATACAATTCCATTTTGAATTCCAGTTCCAGGCAGCTCTCCTTAAATATCGATGCGTCATCTTATACAATTCCATTTTGAATTCCAGTTCCAGGCAGTTCTCCTTAAATATCGATGCGTCATCTTATACAATTCCATTTTGAATTCCAGTTCCAGGCAGCTCTCCTTAAATATCGATGCGTCATCTAATACAATTCCATTTCAAATTCCAGTTTCAAGCTGCTCTCCTTAAATATTGGTGCGTCAACTAATACTATTTCATTTCCAATTCCAGTTCCAGGCAGCTCTCCTTAAATATCGATGTATCAACTAATACAAGTCCATTTTTAATTCTATTTCCAAGCCGTTCTCCTTAAATATTGAATCGTCAACTAATACAATTCCATTTTTTATTCCAGTTCCAGGTGGCTTTCCTTAAATATTGATGTGTCTGCTAATACAATTCCATTTTGAATTCCAGTTCCAGGGGGCTTTCCTCGAATATCAACGTGTCATCTAATACAATTATTTCTAATTCCAGTTCCAGGTGACTCCTTCAATATCGATGTGTCAACTAATACAATTCCATTTCTAATTCCAGTTCCCGGAAGCTCTCCTTAAATACTGGTGCGTCAAGTGATACCATTTCACATCAAATTCCAGTTCCAGGCGTCTCTCCTTAAATATTGATGAATCAACTAATACAATTCCATATCTAATTCCAGTTCCAGGTGGGTCTCGTTAAATATCGAAGAATCAACTAATGCAATTCCATTTCTATTTTCAGTTCCAGGTGGGTCTCGTTAAATATCGAAGAATCAACTAATGCAATTCCATTTCTAATTCCAGTTCCAGGTGGGTCTCGTTAAATATCGATGCATCATCTAATACAATTCCATTTTGAATTCCAGTTCCAGGGGGTTTTCCTTAAATATTGTGCGTCCACTAATACAATTCCATTTCCAGATCCAGCTCCAGGAAGCTCACCTTAAATATTGTGCGTCAACTAATTCCATTCCCTTTCCAATTCCAGTTCCAGGCAGCTCTACTTAAATATCAATGCATCACCCAATACAATTCCATTTCTAATTCCAGTTCCAGGCGGCTCTCCTGCAGCGCTGGAACCTGCCCTACTTCATGTGCGCCTTCTGTCCCTTCTTCCAGACGGTCAGTGTCAATGTCTCGATTTTCACCCTGACCGCCATTGCCGTTGACCGCTATCGGGCTATCGTCTTCCCTCTAAACGCTCGGCCTACTAAGTTCAGAAGCAAGGTGAGTTTATGGAGTATTGAGGAAACGTTAGGCTGAATTTTGGGGGGAATGTGTTGGGATCTGGGGTTTATGTATGTGTGTGTATGTGTGTGTATGTGTGTATATATATATATATATATATATATATATATATATATATACATATATAAATGTGTGTATATAAACCTATTTATCTATCTATCTATCGATATGTATATATATATATATATATATATATATATATATATATATATACACGTATATATGTACACACATATATATACACACATATATATACACACACATTTATAAATATATATATATATATATATATTATATATATATATATATATATATATATATATGTGTGTGTGTGTGTGTGTGTGTGTGTATGTGTGTATACAGCCTCATAAAAGGCTGAAACAAGTTAAATCGTTCTAGTGTGTGTATATGTATGTTCATGTGTGTGTATATGTATGTGTATACACTCATAAAAAAGCTAAAAAAAGTTAAATCCCTCTAGAAAGCATCCTGAATAACAGACTGTACCATCTCATTGCAGGTTGTCATAGCCTTCATCTGGATCTTCAGCACAACGTTAGCCGTTCCTCAAGCGATCGCTCTGAGGGTTAAGATAATAATTGATCCTGTCACGAACGAGGAGAAACCGTTCTGTGCTTCCGTAGGTATTTCATGTATTTTGGAAAGACTAAAATGTTGTATTTTATTACAAAATGATATAAATTATATAAACTACTGTATGTAAGATCATCCATAGATGATTCATTGGTTAAATTCATCTACTGGGCTCCATATGTGCTTTCGTAGGTATTTTTTGTATTTTGAAAAGACTAAAATATTAATGTATTTTACTAGATAATGTAAATTATATAAATTATGTAAGGTAGTTCACCAAACGTTTAGCTAGGCTCCACAAGGCATTTGAAGAGCTGGAAGACCAAGGCCTACTTGGCTGAGGGCTATGAAGCGCGAATTAGGAGGAGATGAATGGAGAAGTATTGAATTAAAAGTTCAAGA
>NC_090764.1:2186932-2196932 GCF_036898095.1 Palaemon carinicauda
ATTTCGTATATTTGGCTGTAAAACACAAATAATGTTTAGGAATTTGTGACGTCAAATGATTTCGTATATTTGTCTGTAAAACACAAGTAATGTTTAGGAGTATGTGACGTCAAATGATTTCGTATATTTGTCTAAAAATTAAAAGTTATTAGTGTCAAAACACAAGTAATGTTTAGGAATTTGTGACGTCAAATAATTTCGTATATTTGTCTAAAAATTAAAAGTTATTAGTGTCAAAACACAAGTAATGTTTAGGAATTTGTGACGTCAAATGATTTCGTATATTTGTCTAAAAATTAAAACTTATTAGTGTCAAAACACAAGTAATGTTTAGGAATTTGTGACGTCAAATAATTTCGTATGTTTGTCTAAAAATTAAAAGTTATTAGTGTCAAAACACAAGTAATGTTTAGGAATTTGTGACGTCAAATGATTTCGTATTTTTGTCTAAAAATTAAAAGTTATTAGTGTCAAAACACAAGTAATGTTTAGGAATTTGTGACGTCAAATAATTTCGTATTTTTGTCTGTAAAACACAAATAATGTTTAGGAATTTGTGACGTCAAATAATTTCGTATTTTTGTCTGTAAAACACAAATAATGTTTAGGAGTATGTGACGTCAAATAATTTAGTATATTTGTCTGTAAAACACAAGTAATGTTTAGGAGTTTGTGACGTCAAATGATTTCGTATATTTGTCTGTAAAACACGAATAATGTTTAGGAGTTTATGACTTCAAATGATTTCGTATATTTGTCTGTAAAACACAAATAGTGTTTAGGAGTTTGTGACGTCAAATGATTTCGTATATTTGTCTGTAAAACACAAATAATTTTTAGGAGTTTGTGACGTCAAATGATTTCGTATAATTGTCTGTAAAACACAAGTAATGTTTAGGAGTTTGTGACGTCAATGATTTCGTATTTTTGTCTGTAAAACACAAATAATGTTTAGGAGTTTGTGACGTCAAATGATTTCGTATATTTGTCTGTAAAACACAAATAATGTTTAGGAGTATGTGACGTCAAATGATTTCGTATATTTGTCTACAAATTAAAACTTATTATAGTGTCAAATCACTAATAATGTTTACGTGTTTGTGACGTCAAATGATTCCATATATTTGTCTACAAATTAAAACTTATTATATAGTCAAAACACTAATAATGTTTACGACTTTGTAACGTGAATTATTTCGTATATTTGTCTACAAATTAAAACTCGTTAGTGTTAAAACACTAATAATGTTTACGAGTATGTGACGTCAAATAATTTCATATGTTTGTCTACAAATTAAAACTTATCATAGTGTCAAAACAATTAATGTTCACGAGTATACAACGTCAATTGATTTCAGGTATTTATCTACAAATTAAAACTTATTAGAGTCAAAACAATTAATGTTTATGAGTATATAACGTTAAATTATTTCGTATAGGTTATTTACCCATCTAAAAAGTGAAACATATTAGCGTGTCAAAACCCAAGTAATACTAATACTAATAGGCCTACTAATACTAATACTAATACTAATGATAATGATAATTATAATGATAATGATAAATGATAATAAATTATAATTTCTAAATGGTTATTTATTTATTTATTAATTCATTTATTTATATAAAAAGTGAAATTTATTATAATGTTAAAACATTAATAAATTTTACGAGTATATAACGTCAATTGATTTTTAATTGGTTATCCATTTATTTGTGTTCAATGTAAAACTTATTATGAAAATATAATAAACAGAAGATCCTAATTAGTACAAATGCTAAACGTTAATTCACGTGTCTAACCTCTTCTACTACATCTAATACATTGTATAAATACAGTGTTTTAACCCTTTTACCCCCAGGCTATTTAGAACTTTCCAACCCTTAACCCCCAGGCGTTTTTTTTTTCCAAGCACATTTTGCAATATATATTTTTTAAATTGCTCTAACAGCCTTAATTTTCGTCATAGAGAAGTCAGGTTGGTCACATTCTTTTGGAAAATGCCTGAAGTTTCTCATAAAGTTATCAAAAATAGGCAAAAAAATGTAAATAGCAGTTTTTTTTTTTTTTTTTTTTTTTTTTTGCAAGGACGTACCGGTACGTCCATGGGGGTAAAGGGATGAGTTTGGTGAAACGTACTAGTACGTCCATTGGGGGTGGGTTAACCTAATAGCACATTGGTGATGAATAGCCTACCAGGCCCCCAGCGCTTGGCTATGTAGCCAATATTCATAAATACAGTCCAATCCAATAATACTTCCCTATGTACCCCAAATTCTACACTAAATCACTATTGATGAATATCTAGGGTTGCGGTGGCCTATTGGTAACGTCCCTGCCTGGTGATCGCCAGACTGTTGGTAGAGTCCAAATCAAACTTGTTAATCCCTTTAGTGTCTGGAACCTCACCATCCTTGTGAGCTAAGGATGGGGCGTTTGGGGAGCCTCAATAATACTTCCCTATGTACCCCAAATTCTACGCTAAATTAGTTATCACTATTGATGAATATCTAGGGTTGCGGTGGCCTATTGGTAACGTCCCTGCCTGGTGATCCCAATCATGTTAGTCCCTTTAGTGTCTGGAACCTCACCATCCTCTTGAGCTAAGAAGCATATAGGTCTACCTGCTAAGTTCATCAGTAGCCATTGCCTGGCCCTCCCTCGTCCTAGCTTGGATGGAGAGGGTTCTTGGACACTGATCATATGTATATATGGTCAGTTCTTAGGGCAATGTCATTGCCCCTTGCCTCTGCCATTCATGATTGGCCTTTAAAAACCTTTACAATAATTTTCTCTGTTGTTTTGCCATAACTTATCAATCTATTTAAGAGGGAATATTATTAATAGCAAGAAGTTATCATCATAGTATATAATAATAATGAAATGGCTTCATTAAAATCAAGTACCCTGTGTCTATTCTAATTCAATAATACCTATCTACGTAAACCAACTATTCCAAATTACAGTATTTATCAACATGTATACATATCTTGAAATCAGCTTCTCCGTTGTTTCGCAATAATAGATCAGACCTTTTTTAAGTGGCAATATTATTAATAGCATGAAGTTATCATCATAATATATAATAAATAATAAAATGGTTTTAATGAAATCAGGTACCTTGTGTCCTTTCCAGTTCAAATAATACCTCTTTGCGTAAACCAACTAAGCGAAATTAGTTATCAACTTATATATATATATATATATATATATATATATATATATATATATATATATATATATATATATATATACATATATACATATGTATATGTATATATATACAGTATATATATATATATATATATATATATATATATATATATGTATGTATATATATATATATATATATGTATGTATATATATATATATATATATATATATATATGTATATATATATATATATATATATATATATATATATATGTATGTATATATATATATATATATATATATATATATATATGTATATATATATATATATATATATATGTATATATATATATATATATATATATATATATATATATATATATATATATATATGTATATATATATATATATATATATATATATATATATATATATATATATATCTTGAAATTAGCTTCTCCGTTCTTTTGTAATAACTAATCAGACCTTATAAAGTGGCAATATCATTAATAGCAAGAAGTTACCATCATAGTACATAGTAAATAATAAAATGGTTTTAATGAAATCAGGTACCCCGTGGAACGCCGAATATCGACCACGGAGCACCGCATGTCTCGTACCGAAGCAGTGGCTCTCAATGGGACGTCCCGTTCCTCTTGCAAGTAAGTTACGAAAGGGCAGATGCTGAGATGAATCTTAGATTATATTCCTTGCTAGTTAGTTACTATTATTATTATTAAGTTTGCTAGCTAGTTACTATTATTACACTCAGGTACACTTTTCTATCTTATTTCTCTTCCACTGGTCTTGTTAAAGTTTTTATAGTTTATATAGGAGATATTTATTTTAATGTTACTCTTAAAATATTTGATTTTTCCTGGTTCCTTTCCTCACAGGGCTATTTTCCCTATTGGAGCCCCCGGGATTATTATTATTATTATTATTATTATTATTATTATTATTATTACCAGCCAAGGGATGGTAGTCTTTATTATCATTAAAAGAATGAAAGTTGCTTATTATTGTTGTTGTTGTCGTCATTATCATTATCGTTATCATTATTATTCTTACTATTGTTGTTATTATTACCAGCCAAGGGATGGTTGTCTTCATTATCATTAAAAGAATGAAAGTTGATTATTATTATTATTATTATTATTATTATTATTATTATTATTACCAGCCAAGCTACAACCCTAGCTGGAAAAGCAAGATCCTATAAGCCCAGGGGCTCCAACGGGGAAAAATAGCCCAGTGATGAAAGAAAATGAGAAAATAAATAAACGAACAAAGGGAATAAAAGAGAATTATTATGAAATAACGATAAAGAATGTAAATGCTTCGACAACAAAGGATTAGACTCCAATCATTAGAGAATTTAATTGACTTGCTGATTAAAGATTAAAGTATATATGATACTGTACTTACTCAGGGACCGAATTCTTAAAAGAAATTTTTAGAAACATTAATAATCTCATGTATAAAAACAAACCCTCACTGATTTATATACTTTCAAAGTGTTATCTTGGAGTAGATAAGATGAATGGACAGCTTTAACGATGGAATGATACAAATTTCAACTTTGGAACCGGTCATAAAAAAACAGAAAGACTTTATTAAATTCTAGAAAAAGATTTTGATAGAAAAGACAGATTCTTGATAAAATGTATCGAGGATAAAATGCTAAAAGAATACAATGTGAGCCCAATGTTCTAAAAAAAAAAAAAAAAAAAAAAAAAAAAAAAAAAAAAAAAAAAAAAAAAAAAAAAAAAAAAAAAAAAAAAAATGGGAAATTTGAAACGTTGGAAGGATTTTAATTTCAACTTGGAGCTAATAGCAAAGAAACAGCTAGACGTTATTAAATTCTAGGGAAAGTTTTTCCATAATTCGAACAGATTCTAGCCAGTGTATTGAGGGCAAAATGCTGAAAGAATATGTAGGCGGAAGTTATAACAAAAGATAATAGGAAAATTTGAAACGATTGAAGGATTTTAATTTCAACTTGGAACTAAATGCAAAGAAACAGAAAGACGATTAAATTCTAGAGAAAGCTTTTGCTAGATCTAACACATTCTAGATAAAGTGCATTGAGGATAAAATGCTAAATGAATACCATGTGAGGCCAATGTTCTAAAAAAAAAAAAAAAAAAATTGGAAAATTTGAAACGTTGGAAGGATTTTAATTTCAACTTGGAACGGAATGCAAGGAAACAGAAGGACGATTAAATTCTAGAAAGCTTTTGATAGAACCGACACATTCTAGATAAAGCGCATTGAGGATAAAATGCTAAATGAATACCATGTGAGGCCAATGTTCTAAAAAAAAAAAAAAAAAAATTGGAAAATTTGAAACGTTGGAAGGATTTTAATTTCAACTTGGAACGGAATGCAAGGAAACAGAAGGACGATTAAATTCTAGAAAGCTTTTGATAGAACCGACACATTCTAGATAAAGCGCATTGAGGATAAAATGCTAAATGAATACCATGTGAGCCCGATGTTCTAAAAAAGAAAAGAAAAAAAAAATGGAAAATTTGAAACGAAGAAGGATTTTGATTTCAACTTTGAACTGAATGCAAAGAGACAGGAAGACGATTGAATTCTATAAAGCTTTTGATAGAACTGACAGAGTCTGGATAAAGTGAATTGAGGATAAAATACTAAAAAAATACCACGTGAGCCCAATTTTCTAAAAAAAAAAAAAAAAAAAAAAAAAAAAAAAAAAAAAAAAAAAAAAAAAAAAAAAAAAAAAAAAAATGGAAAATTTGAAACGATGAAGGATTGTAATCTTAACTTGGAACTAAATGCAAAGATACAGCAAGACTTGATTGAATCCTAGAGAAAGCTTTTGATAGTTCTAACAGTTTCTAGATTATTAAATTGAATCCAAATTATTTAAAAGAAAACTATACAAGCAAAATCTGCATTGTTTATAACAGGACCCACAGCCTCTAGAACGAAAGGGTTAACTATATGCAAAGTCACTCGGCTTTAGAGTATAAGGCGGGACCTCGATTGCCCTCAGAGCTTTGAGCCAATACGAACGTGACCTGGGTTCTTGGAGAAGATCACACAAATGGCAGTTTTATTCCAAGGAACTTTTTGGGAACTAAAAGGGTGTGTCTTTTCAGTTGTGTTAAGTCTAATGGGAGAAAAAATGGAAGGGTAATACATATATATATATATATATATATATATATATATATATATATATATATATATATATATATATACATATATATATATATATATGTATATATATATATATATATATATATACATATATATATGTATATATATATATATATATATATATATATATATATACATATATATATATGTATATATATATATATATATATATATATATATATATATATAGATAGATAGATAGATAGATAGATAGATCTATGTATATGTGTGTATATGTGTGTGTATATGTGTGCGTTTGTATGTGTGTATGAATATGTAAAAACGAATGTTACCAATAACCAACAATAAGTTGTTCTTTCTTATTAGCAAAAAGGCTCCGAACACAACCGACAAAGTACGCCAACTCTATATAGAGATGAGAATCACAATCTAAATATCTAAAATCAGGTGTACTGACTTTGTGGACATTGGTACATAAGCATGTAATTCAGACTGTATTTAGTGTTGGTTCTTCATTTTTCGAGTAACAGAAAATGTAAGCAAATGTCTTTCTGTGAGGTTTTTTGACCATCGATTAATGATAAAATTGTTGTAAGGTAAATGCACAATTAATACATTTTTGAGTTAGAGAGGGATTAAATATTTTTTATAACGATATAATTTATCCTTTTTTTGTAACTTTCCTTCCACTGTCCATTTTTTGACCACCGATTAATGATAAAAATGTTGAAAGATAAATATATAATTCACACCGTTTTGAGTTGGAGATGGATTATATATTTTTATGATTATATAATTAATCATTCCTTTTGTAAATTTTCCTTCCACTGTCCATAGTTTGACCATCGATTAATGATAAAATTGTTGAAAGATAAATGCATAGTTCACACCGTTTTGAGTTAAAGATGGATTAAATATCTTTATAATTATATAATTAATCATTCCTTCGTATTTTTCCTTCCACTGTCTCATTCATGAGTTTGTGTACCAGAATATTTTAATCAGCTATATCCACTTCCCCCCTTTCTAAGTGTGGATACCTTAACTTAGGGAAATGGTTTCCGTATCACCATGATCAGCAAAGTTGTATTAGTTAGGGCCACCCATTCTATGTTGGTTCGCTTTGAGCGATCAGACAAAAGCCTCCTACCATCACTAATCCACAGTTGGCCAGCGTGGTGGTGAAAACTGACCAAACCCCAGACATGCATGAAGGGTCTAAGGACAAAATCCCCCGGAGGACAAAATGAGATTGGTGATGACATATTGGAGAAAGACGATGGCTTTACAAAACGAGCAAGTGACTATACTGCTATTTTTATTAAGCATTCCACGTAGGAAAGGAAATTTTGTTCAGGGTGTACTGTCCGGGGCGATTTTGTCCTACGGGAGATTTTGTCCTACGGAGGATTTTGTCCTACGGGGGATATCTGCATAAAGACATGTCTGAGGCATTTGTCTTGTATTGGACAAGAAACGTCTGCATTTTTTGTCGCTGCTGTTGTTGTTATTTTATTTGCCCCTCAGTGTTCCAATTACCATGAATGCTTCTTGAGAATCAATCCAAAACCATCTGTCCCCATTCATGACTAATTGTATGCCTGAGGCCTTTGTCCTGCAACTAACTTGTACCGGTTACATTTGTTACTTTTGTTGTTGTCGTTATAGTTGTTGTTGTATCCACCCATCAATGTCTCCCATTATCATGAATATTTATCCCAGACATGACTAATTACATAGCTGAGGCCTTTGTCAAGCAACTGACTTATAACGGTTGCACTTTTTGTTGTTGTTGTCGTTGTTGTTGTTTTATCCACCCTTAAATGTCCCCCATTATCATGAATATTTATCCCAGACATGACTAATTGCATAGCTGAGGCCTTTGTCAAGCAACTGACTTATAACGGTTGCATTTGTTGTTATTGTTGTTGTTATTGTTGTTGATATTATTGTTGTTGTTTTTGTTGCTGCATCCACCCATTAATAACTCCCATTATCATGAATATTTATCCCAGAAATGACTATTTACATAGCTGAGGCCTTTGTCCCGCAACTGACTGGTAACGGTTGCACTTATTAATTTATTTGTTGCTGTTGTTGTTGTTTTTGTTGTTGCTGTTGTAGTATCCACCCATTAATGTCCCCCTTTATCATGAACATTTCTTGAGAACCAATCCATAACCAACTTTTTCTACTCTCCATCAGGTCCAACTTGAGCACGGGCTCCACCTTGAGGTCCTCCTTGAGCACGGGATATCGCCTGAACGCTTCGCCGAACAACTTTGGCCGTACCCACAACGGAACACCCATCGCTGACCTTCGTCAGAATGCTCAGGAGGTCCACGTCTGTGTGCCTCTTAAGTGCCACTCGCATCTACATCCAGAGCCTTTCCCTTCGAAAGACACCAGCATGTAGGTGTACATTAATCCTCCATGGGCTACGAAAGACGTAGCGGTACTTAAAGCCTTCAGGAGCTACGAAAGTCGTTTCAGGGGTTCTTGAATCCTTAAGGAACTACGAAAGACGTTGTAGGCACCCTTGAATCCCTCAGGGGCTTCGAAAGATACTGTGAGCGTGCTTGAAGCCTTCGGGAGCTATAAAAAGCTGTTAAAGGCGTCCTTGAATCCTTCGGGAGCTACAGAAGCGTTTATAGGCATCGCTGAATACTTCACAGGATCTACGAAAGCCGTTATATGCGTTTCTGAATCCTTCAGGAGCTACGAAAGCTGTTGTAGGCGTCCCTGAATCCTTCAGGAGCTACGAAAGCCGTTGTATGCGTACTTGAATCCTTCAGGAGCTACGAAGGCCGTTGAAGGCGTCCCTGAATCTGCCAGGAACTAAAAAAGCCGGTGTAGGTGGCCCTTAAATCCTTCAGGGGCTACGGAAGCCACTGTAGGAGTGATTGAAACCTTAAGGGCTACGAAAGCAGTTGATCACGGATTCTAATTCTCTCATTTATTTCTAGTTCACAACGTAAATTTACGTCTAATCTATGAACGTGTACTTAATGAATTACTATAAACTGCTATTTTCAGCCACGATATTCATTGTTTGGTTGATATAAACATTTATACAGTAAAAGTACACTTAATGAATTACGTTTTTCGTAATGAGAGATTAACTGTAGAATATTTCAACCACGATATTCATTGTTTAGTTGCTGTAAACATTCACAAACGTCTATATCAATTACAGTTACTTGTGGTCTATTTTTATAAGTTGTCATCAATCTCTGATTCATCATATCAACGGAAATTAGTGAATCATTGATAACCATAAAACAAAGTGAGATTTTCATATTATAATCATCTGTTTTATATGTTAACTTTTTTATTTTTATGGAAATTATTCTTATCATAAACAATATTTTATTTGCGATGAAACATGACAAACGGACTGAAAGTTGAGCAATTATATAATTGTGAGAACATTTTTGTATTTTTGTTTTTTCAAATGCATTGAAATGTATTTCAAATATATAAAAAACGTCGTTTGAAAATTGACGAGGTGCAGTTTTAATGAATCTATCAAAAAAGTTTGAATTTCCAAATGAATATGAATTAACACATATCTATTCAAAGGAATCATAGAGTTTCTGTGCCAAGAGTAAAGGGGGCTTAATATTCGAATCAATTCATTGAAAAGAAAATCTATATGTGATAAAGTTCATCATTATTACATATGTAAAAGTC
>NC_090764.1:2206932-2209432 GCF_036898095.1 Palaemon carinicauda
CCTTTCCTCACTGAGCTATTTTCCCTGTTGGAGGCCCTGGGCTTATAGCAACCAGCTTTTCCAATTATGGTTGTAGCTTAGCAAGTAATAATAATAATAATAATAATAATAATAATAATAATAATAATAATAATAATAATAATAATAATTATAATAATAATAATAATAATAATAATAATAATATTAAAAATAATAAAAATAATAATAACAGTAATAATAATGATAAAAACAACAACAACAACAACAACAATAATAATGATAATAATAATAATAATAATAATAATAATAATAATAATAATAATAATAATAATAATAATGATAATAATAACTGTTGCTGATTATTAGGATTGATTTCGTCTATCAAATATAGAATAAATCATTATAAAAATATGTGTTACATTTGTTAAAGATATTGAATGTGTACTTGATGTTATATGATAATATCATATCTCTGTTTTAATACGTGTTTTAATCTTGGAGTAGACAAAAAAAAAAAAAAAAAAAAAAGTTTATAAATGTTTAGTTAAAACAGCCAAACTTCATCGCAGAAAAGGCCTAAGACCAATAGATTTATTGAGAGTAATTATTCCCTCCTCTTTTAAGGCTATTAAATCCATGAGAAGGAATTTTCTTTCAATGTGGATAATCGAGAACTCACATTTGTCTTTTCCCCGTTTATCTCTTTCTTCTCTTCTTCCTTCCATTCGCTATTCTAAGAAAAATGTTTTAAGAAATCTGTTCGAGGTCTTCTAAAAATTACCTATATTTCAATCGGATTTAGGTGCTGAGGTTGAAACCATTAACGCTGAATAAAAGTAATTGTTAAATTCAAATTACAGTATTAATATAGTCATTGCTTCCATTTATAGCTATATTTGAGTCCTCTTATAATTCTTGCAAAGTAAAATCTATATACAGGTATCAGTTTAGTGAGATCTATATATCAGTTTAGTGAGATCGGTGTTACTCTATGGACATGAGTCATGGTATGACAATGACAATCTTCAATAGATTTTGTATGTCTAAGAACAAAGCCCCCAGAAGGATATTGTTAAATGGCAGGACAGGAATAGAAATGAAACTATAAGAGATTACTCGAGTGCCATGTGTTGATGAGATCATGATGAGGGGTAGATGAAGATGGTTTGGGTATGCTCTTCGCACTCCCCAAGAGAGATTCGTTCACCAAACGTTCAGCTGGGCTCAACGAGGCGCTAGAAGAGTCTGAAGACCCAGACTTACATGGCTGAGGACTATGAAGCGTGAAGTAGGAGATGATAAATTGAGAATTATTGATTTAAAAGCTCAAGATAGACGCAACTGGCGAAATCTAACAGAGGCCCTTTGCGTCAATAGGCGTAGGAGATGATGATAAAAATCTAAGATTAATTTATGTATATACTGTTTAGGTAGAAAACAAGAGAAATCAATATTTCATGAAATCTGAGATGTACTGTTGAGTAAGTTAGAATATTAACATAAGAAATGCTTCTATTTATAACTATCTAAGACTCTTCTTATGATTCTTACCAAATAAAACTTAAAATGAATTCATGTATATGTTGTTTACCTGAAAAAAAACAAGAAATAAAAGAGAAATTACTATTTTATAAAGCCTGATATCTACTGTAGAAAATATTTGAGATGAGAAAAACTTATTTTGTGACATGTCAAAGAATTTACGTTACAGTCAATTCTCAAAATGACCAAAAATGTTATATAAAAGAAATTATACAAATTAAACTAAAATATTAACATAAGAAATGCTTTTATTCATAACTATCTATGACTCCTCTTCGGATTATTATTATTATTATTATTATTATTACTTGCTAAGCTACAACCCTAGCTGGAAAAGCAGGATGCTAGAAGAGAAGGGACCCCAACAGGGAAAATAGCCCAATGAGGAAAGGAAACAAGGAAAAATAGAATATTTTAAGAACAGTAACATTAAAATAAATATTTCATTTATTACTTGCTAAGCTAAAACCCTAGTTGGAAAAGCAGGATGCTATAAGACCAGGGGCCTCAACAGGGAAAATAGCCCAGTGAGGAAAGGAAACAAGGAAAAATATAATATTTTAAGAACAGTAACATTAAAATAAATATTTCCTACATAAACTATAAAAACTTTAACAAAACAAGAGGAAGAGAAATAAGATAGAATAGTATGCCCGAGTGTACCCTCAAGCAAGGGAACTCTAATCCAAGACAGTGGAAAACCATGGTACAGAGGCTATTGCACTACCCAAAACTAGAGAACAATAGTTGAATTCATGTATATCCTGTTTAGGTAGAAAACAAGAAAACAGGAAAATGAAAAGAGTATTTCACAAAGACTGATATCAACTGTAAAAAAATGTTTGAGACGAAAAACATATTCTATGGCACATGTCAAAGACCTCAAAATCAACAAGCTTTTTTGGCAAAAACATTTACAAAAAACACAACACGGAAGTAGTCACATGTTTACAAACCGTTACGAGTCTCTTAAGACCTC
>NC_090764.1:2219188-2231688 GCF_036898095.1 Palaemon carinicauda
CATTAATTCTTAGCCCTTTTTTCTTTCGGACAGGTATTTCTCTCTCTCTCTCTCTCTCTCTCTCTCTCTCTCTCTCTCTCTCTCTCATTAATTTCTTAGCCCTTTTTTCTTTCGGACAGGTATTTTTTTTTTCTCTCTCTCCTCTCTCTCTCTCTCTCTCTCTCTCTCTCATTAATTCTTAGCCCTTTTTTCTTTCGGACAGGTATTTTCTCTCTCTCTCTCTCTCTCTCTCTCTCTCTCTCTCTCTCATTAATTCTTAGCCCTTCTTTCTTTCGGACAGGTATTTTCTCTCTCTCTCTCTCTCTCTCTCTCTCTCTCCCCCTTGATGAGGTTTATAAAATCCATTAATTTTTTGTAGGTGTGGACTTCAGAAATAGAAAACCAACCCAGTGCATAGGTCTAAAGAAAAGTAAGAGGGTCTTCCATCTCTTTACTCGCCAATGACAACTGGGAAACCCCACTCTCTAGAGACCTCCACTGTCGTTTTACCTTCTTTCGTTCAGAGTATTTAACGTTTCATGTCGCGTATTTTTCATTTACTGTTAAATTATCACTGTAAAAAAGACTCTTGAAAGCCTTAATGTCTTCAATCATTCCAATGTTTCGTGGGAGCTTATTATATGGTCTCGATTGTTAATATTCGAACTTTGAACTTTGGGTGTTACTGATGTTTCGATTTTTAGTTTTTAAAACTAAATTTAGTATACTTTGACGTTCTGGTCTTTATACTTTTATATTTCAGGTCTGAAATATATATTTTATTTTTTTCTACGAACATTAATAACTGGTAGTAGTTAGAATGATTGTCTCCTAATTATTTTCCAACTTTGGATATTAAAGTCTCCTAATTATTTTCCAACTTTGGATATTGAAGTCTCCTAATTATTTTCCAACTTTGGATATTGAAGTCTCCTAATTATTTTCCAACTTTGGATATTGAAGTCTCCAAAATTATTTTCCAACTTTGGATATTGAAGTCTCCAAGTTATTTTCCAACTTTGGATATTGAAGTCTCCAAATTATTTTCCAACTTTGGATATTGAAGTCTCCAAATTATTTTCCAACTTTGGATATTGAAGTCTCCAAATTATTTTCCAACTTTGGATATTGAAGTCTCCAAATTATTTTCCAACTTTGGATATTGAAGTCTCCAAATTATTTTCCAACTTTGGATAATAAAATGGTAACTAAAAGTCCGTTTTACTTAATTCAAAATTTCGATCTACATTCCTGTAAAACAAGTCTTAATGTTTTACTAAATATTTTAGTTATATGAAAGTTAGTAAATTACGGCAAATTAGCATGAGCTCTGTCTTGGGGACTCGTGACTTTGCATGAAATTATTGCTATTTGAATTATTTCTCTCCTATTGAATCTTTTGTATTTTTGGACTTAAATCAAAGCTGCTGCTATTCTTTAATGGAATTACACTCGGTCGAACATATTCGAATAAAACTTAAGGGAATACCAAAAATATTCCGTAAAACCGTAAAAATCCTGGAATAAATGTTGCCAAGTATTTAGTTTTAAAAAACGGATATATTGACGTTAAGGAGTGATATTACGGTCACCGACCCAAAAAAGATAATGAAGTAGGGTAAAAATTACTGTCGCCTGTATTTTACTGAAATGCGACAGAGAACGGTATGTTTTCAAGTAGATTTTCCGAATAAAATGACGTGTTCTTAACAGTGAATACTATGATAAGAGTAATCTTGAGGATTGGGAATCATATAAATTAGTATTTTATACTACAAGTGTGGACGTCTTTAAGACTGAGTTTTATTGTACTTGAAACTGGAGTTCCAAGAAGGTTGGTACAAAACTTGTGCATTGTAATTTGATTAAAGAATACAGAATTACTTATATTTTGAGTGCATATAATAACATATAAGTAAACTTTTTTCTCAAATTGAATGATGCAAAAAAGTTTTTTGCTATGCAATAAAATCCTTTAATGTTACTGACTGTTCATAACCACTTTCAGATGTCCATGGATCTAAAGTCTCGGTTTGCAGACAGAGGGCTAAAGACCAAAGGTAAGGATTTAATTTAGTTCATGATCTACAAAAATTGGTAGATTTAAAATTTCATGTTATCAGAATGCTGGGGATTTTCGCGTTTTTTTTTTAATAATTTTGTTTATTTATTTATATCTTAACTCGCATATATGTAAACTGCAATTCAATTGTCAAAAAGTACTTTGTTTTCTTTTGGTGGTGTTTGAGTAGATGGCCGAGCATTCGTCGTTTACAATCGCTTTTGGAAGCTCTGTTTTTTGGCGTTAAGTAAAAATTTGTGAAATTCCTGAATCAATTGAGCTTCAAAGTATCTGTGCATTAATAATTTGGGGAATTCCTGAATGAATTAAGAGCTTCTAAGTATGTGTATTAATAATGTGAGGAATTGCTTAATCGATTGAGCTTCAAAGCGTCTGTGCATTACTAATTTGCGGAATTCCTACATCAATTGAGCTTCAAAGTATCTGTGCATTAATAATTTGCGGAATTCCTGAATTAATATTAATTATAAAGCTTCTAAGTATCTTTGCATAAGTTCAATTCCCTTATTTTTCCAGCCAATACATAACTGCCAATAAAACCCAAGAAGTTGAACCTATTTTAAAATTGTGTAATTTCGTTGTTTCGTTAATTAATTATAATTTTAAATTCCCTGTGTACCGTAACATAATGATGTTGGTCATCTAAAAGTAAAAAATATCTCCGTAATAATGACCCACAAAGTTAGTGTACGCATCGCTTCCTGTACAGTTTACCAACAGAGGAGCAACGAGATAATGTTTTATTTACAAGTAAAGCAACCCACGGCGGAGTAAAGATCATTAGAATGACTATGTAAATTCAGAAACATGATTGGTTGAATCATATATTTTTTTCACTTGGATATCTTAGTGTCTCTGCTGTATTTTAATATTACTCTTGCTTCAAATTACTATATATTTCCCTCCCTAAAACTCTTAATATCCCTCTTGGAACTCGCAACATTTTTTTAGTAGGGTGGTTAGGAAAAAACTCAAATATCCCCCTTGTACCTCACAGCATTTGATTGGGGTGGTTTGGAAACAGGTTATATTACTATTTATGATATTACCCACACTAAAACTCTTATCTCTCTGGGATCCCACAAAATTTTTTTTGGGTGGGGTAGTTGGGAAATTCTGTGTTTATCACTATTCGTAATATTCCCCACACCAAAATGCTAATAAATCCTTGAGATCCCTAACAATGTTTTTATGGGTAAAGTGGTTGGGAAACTGTATTTATTACTATTTATAACTTTCTCTACGCAAAAACTCCAATATCTCTCTGGGAGCTCCCAGCATATTCTATGAGTGGGGTGTTTGGAAAAGTGAGTTTATTACTATTTATATTCCCCACACCAAATCTCCAACATCTTTATTAGTGTTGTGGTTGGGAAATAGTGTTTTACCTTAATATTTATGATCAGTAATGCATAAAAAAGCAGTCAGTTGAAAAATTGTTTAATGTACTTGGTTAGAAATGCAAGTATCGTATATTTACCATTTTTTTTTTCCTCCACCCTTATGGGGCCTGTATGGTATGTTTACATATTCGACAATGAAGTTTTAAACATGGGTTAAAGCTAGCAAATTAGTATATTTATACTTAAAAGGAATACAGCTTATTTTATAAGCTATAAAACAAATATCTTAGTAACTGTTTCTTTTAAAAGAAACGACCCCTGTGGGGATGGAAGCCTTTCTCATATACTGGTTCTTAGGTATGATGACTTAGGAACCGGTATATGGGAGAGATATACTATTAATCCAGTTTCCTTGAAAGTGGCTTAATTTGAGAATCTCTCATCACAAGTGATATAAGAATATTTCCATAGTTTAAAGTAGCTGGTAACTAAGCAAAAGTAGATGTTAATTTTGCAAAAGTAGATGTTAATTTTGTAAGTCTTGCATATTTTTATTTTTTCATTTTTTTTAGCATAGCATTATTGATTTTGATTGTAGTAGATGCAATTGTTCAATGTCTTTGTGTAAAATTCAGTAAATCCATTGTTATTTTAGAAATAAAAAATTAGCAGAAATATATGAAAATAAATAAATTAGTAAAATTTAGGAATAGTTATTCAAAGGCTAAATCGTAATTCAGGTATTAACTAAAAATAAATTAGAAATTAAAAGCTAAAGGGATCATGAATGTTTGATGAAATTAGTATTCAAATATTAAATCATAATTGAAGTATTAATAAAAGATGAATTAGAAATTAGAAACTAAAGGGATCATGAATGTTTGATGAAATTTGTATTCAAAGATTAAATCATAATTGAAGTATTAATAAAAAAATAAATTAGAAATTGAAAGATAAAGGCATCATGAATGTTTGATGAATAGGTATTCAAATATTAAATCATAATTGAAGTATTATTTGAAGATAAATTAGAAATTGAAAGCTAAAGGGATCATGAATGTTTGATGAAATTGGTATTCAAATATTAAATCATAATTGAAGTATTAATTACAAATAAATTAGAAATTAAAAGCTAAAGGGATCATGAATGTTTGATGAAATTTGTATTCAAATATTAAATCATAATTGAAGTATTAATAAAAAAATAAATTAGAAATTAGAAACTAAAGTCATGAATTTTTTATGACATTGGTAAGCTTAAAATTTACAACATAATATGGATGAGGGAAATAGTGGATAATAGTAGTTTCATTATCTTTTAGTAATTGATATTCTTTTTTTTACCTTTACTGCCTCATTTTTTGGTCAAGCATAAGTAATTTTATATCAAGAAGAGGAAAAATAGGAAAGTAGTGTTAACTCGCAAGGAATTTGGTGTGATGAAAAGCTAACTTATTTTTTTTATGAAACGAAAAACAAAGATGCAGCATTTTTAGTTAAATGCAGGAGAAATTTATAGTTCAATGTAGAAAAAATTCATATCAGGGATTTGGCCACTGCTGTTTGATGATGGTGGGAGATTTTAGTCTGATCGCTCACAGTAAACTAACCAGTCCATTTCTTTTAGCGATGCATATTTGCACCGACTCGCGGAGGTGCCCTTTTAGCTCTGAAAAGTTTCCTGATCGCTGATTAGTTAGAATGTCTAACTAATCAGCGATCAGGAAACTTTTCAGAGCTAAAAGGGCACCGCCGCGAGTCGGTGCAAATATGCATCACTAAAAGAAATGGACTATAGTATGGGTGGCCGTGACTAGTACAGCTTTGATCATGGTTATACACAAATACTATCACTATTTCATTTAGCACCTTGATATTGTTTTCTAGAATACAGAGAAACCCTAACATAACATTAAAGGTATCTGGTTTGTTTGTTTCATCAGAATAGATGCCCACCAGAACGTCAGCCAGTTAAGCCAAACTCCCTACTGAAGTGCCCAGCCACAGCAGTGGCCTCGCCAGTAAACTGTTTGCTTAAACTCAGTCCCAGGCTGGGATCGATCTGCTGCCATGTGAATGATAGGCGAACACGTTAGCACTGTACTAGCCAGGATTTTGGTACATTCAAGCAAACATGATTTCTAAACTGCTTTATAGACTACCTTTGATTTTGTTAGTAGCCTACCTTCTTTCGCTAATCATTTGGCAACCTAATTGCAGCTGTGCCCATTTTACTAATAAAGCAAAAATAGTGTCTGTGGTATTGAAAATTAGACTTTGGCTTTGAGAATCCATTTTGCTATTTATAGGAATTAGTTTTGCCGTTCACACAACCTACAATATGAATCTCATAATTCTAGCATTTGACAAGATGACATGCTAAATTTTCTTGGACAATAGTTTGAGGTTATTCCTTAAATTTGTATTTGTTCTCTCAATCTGTTCCTTCAGCAATGTACCTAGGCTGAAATCTTGTTATCTTAACTGCTGGTACTGCCCAGTTTTGGATATGCTGATAGTGATTTAGATTATGAATTATGTTAAGATATTTAATAACATTTTACTTGCCTACTTATGGATTCATATATTTTTTTTCACCAAAATTTTGAAAACTTTATATCTAATTTAAATTTGGTTATCAGGTCTCTTTTTAAGCTTTTTAAAGTATTTGCCATTACTATAAATTGAAAGTTTAAATAGGCTGAAATATGAGTTATCTTTAACTGTTGCTACTGCCCAGTTTTGGTTAGGCTGATAGTGATTTAGATTATTAATTATGTAAAGATATTTAATAAAAGTTTACGTACCTACTTATGGATTCATATATTTTTTTCACTAAAATTTTATAAACTTTATATCTAATTTAAATTTGGTTATCAAGTCTTAAGTTTTTAAAGTAAATGGCATTGCTATAAACTGAAAGCTTAAATGTAGTTTAATTGTTATATGATCTGGTTAAGGTACGTACTATTCAACAGACTGTTGTATAAATTCTTATGAACTCTACCAAATGCTTTAATGTGTAGTCCTGGGAGTACTCACTCTCCAATAGCTACTACGGTCTTGGTTAGGATTGTCCTATGCAATTGGTAATAAAAATTATGATTCTGAAATCAGTTAATCAATTTCTTGTTTTTGTAAGAACTTTCAGATTGAGGTGCTTAATTAATTCATTATTCTCGTTCTATAAATTTTGATTATGTGAAGTAATAAAACTACAGTAAAACTGATTTTAACTATTACTTAAACTATTCTGGTTATTACTGGTATTCGGGTTATGATTTTGTGGAGTAATTTGAAGCATGGGATTTTATTCCCGTAGACTTTAATTTTGAAGTTCAAGGTATAGTAATTAGAAAACATTACTTATTTCAAGGGAAGATAAAATATAAAATAGGAAACATTTGACAGCAAATCTAGAATCTTTTGTATTGTGTCATATATCGGCCAATATAAAGGTTTCAACGTCACTCGAGGGAAGACAAGATATAAAATAGGAAATATTTGACAGCAAAACTAATATAGTTTGTAATATAAGGGTCATAAAACAGCCAATTGAAAGGTTTTAAGGTCGCTTGCCAATTGAAAGGTTTTAAGGTCGCTCATGAATGGCAGAAGCAAGGGGCAGTGACAATGACCTAACAGGGCAATGCTATTGACTGATTATATAGTATATACATATATGAGCAACGCCCAAGCCCTTTCTCCAAACAAGCTAGTACCAGGGAGGGCCAGACAATGGGTGCTAATGACTTGGCAGGTAGACTTATAAACTCAAACCATCCTCAGCTCACAATGATGGCGAGGTTACAGACACCAAAAGAAACAATCGAAGAGAAAAGGCTATTTAAATATTGTTGGCTTTATCTCGTAAGTCCAGTTGAGCAATCTTATGTAATCTGATTTTCTAAACTTTAAGTTTGGAATATCAAATAATATCAAATAAAGGCTTAAGATTAAAATCTTAGTTATAAATGTCTTAACTTGTATTTTTAGTTTTTACCCTGGTACAACATTAAGCAGCAAGTTATACGTGATTTAAAGATCAGATAATCTTTGATCAGAAAATGAATCTTGAAGTTCCAGTCTTTAGTTTGAAAGTAAAATTCTAATATTTCAGGACCTACTCAATCTTTTGAAAACTATTTGATAAACAACAATTGGCCAAATATCTTTTGAATATACAGTTATCAATGAAATGAATATAAATTCCAAAGGTTTCAAAAGTGAAAAGTGGAAGACAAATTAAAACTTGGAAAATAGTTTTTTTGAGTCAAAATTTAGTATTTTAGAGCTAACCATTTTTCGAAAACTGTTGGTCAATAAACATGAATTTACCAAATATCTTGATGATTATACAGGTATCATTAAAATGAATATAAATTCCAATAAGCCTTAATTTACCAAAAATCTTTAAGACTAAAGAGTTATCATTAAATTTAATATACATAATATACAATCCAAAGTAAAGTTTTTAAAAGTGGAAGTGGAAAAAAAAATTATAACTCAGAAAAAAGTGTAAGCAGCTAATAAAAGATATTTTGCTGTTGGAATGTCTGCTAACAGAAACATTAATTGAAAAAAATAAAAAACAAATCGAATGATAGAAATATATTGTTTACTTTCAGTATATCAAATATAGATTTTCTTAACGCTATTCCTGACAATCAAAATTTCGCCTCGCATATTATCAAATTCTATGTGAGAATGTTTTAAAACGGTTGCCCTCCAAATCTTTAATTAGCATTCATTGAGAATTGGCCCTATATTATTATTAAAACTATCAGTTTAGTCATCAGCCTGGTTTAAAAGGTTTAAAGGCCGCTCATGAATGGCAAGGGCAAGGGACAGTGACATTCCCTTATCGAACAGGACAATTTCTAGAGACTGACCACATACACACATGATCAGCGTCCAAGCTTCCTCGCTACCCAAGCTATGACCAAGGAGGGCCAGGCAATGGCTGCTGATGACTCAACAGGTAGACCTATAGGCTCCCTGAAACCTTCCATCCTTAGCTCACTAGGATGGTGAGGTTGCAGTGACCAAAGTAACTAATGAGTTTGAGCAGGACTCAAACCCCAGTCTGACGATCATCAGTCAGGGACGTTACCACGTACACAACCACAAAAAACGAAAAGCTATAAACAATGAAAATAAATTACCAGATAATAAATATAACCAAATTGTAAAGTGAGACTAATGAGAGGATGTTCAAACAAAAAAAATTAGCATAAACTTTTGAGTTTCTTGAAGTTCCATAATTTGGTCACAAAGGAGGACAACTTCTGGAAAACTTTATGAAATTAAATCTCTCTGAAGAAAGGAGAGGATTTTCAGAATTAGCAGTTTTTCTCGTAAGACGAAGTGGATGCTGTTATCCGAGATGAGGATGGAGTTCATAACTTTTTTATATAATAAATCCTGCCTCTTTTAAATGATTGTACAAAGTAAATTTATAATGACGGTTAAAAATTTTTCTATACAACCAACATCTTTTAAGTCTATACAGAAGTATAATGATGGCCATAAATTTTTTTTTGTGAAACCTGCTTGTTTTAAATGACAGTACAAATTATGATAGTCAAATATTTTTTTCTATAAAATCAGCATATTTTAAATGACTCTACAAAGTTTTATGATGGTTAAACATTTTCTATAGAACCAGCATCTTTTAATCTATACAAAGTATAATGATAGCTATAACTTTTTTTTCTATAAAACCTGCTTATTTTAAATAGTACAAATTATGATGGTCAAAAATTTTTTCTATAAAATCACCATCTTTAAAATGACTGTATAAAGTATCATGATGGTTAAAACATTTTTCTATGAAACCAGCATATTTCAAATGACTGTACAATGTATTTATAATGAGCGCCGTAATTACATATAGTATACGAAATTATCTCCTAAGCCTACTGACGCAAAGGGCCTCGGTTACATTAAACCAGTCGTCTTTATCTTGAGCTTTTAATTCATTACATACTTGGCAAGTTGAAAGCAGATTTGGGCACGTTTGAGCCTCGGCTTCCTAACATGTAGAAAAATAGACTAATAAAGCATGGTATGCAAAACACTTGCTAGAAATGTTTTATTACGAATAGCATCTGGTATTTGGTGAACAATTTTGTGTAATTATAAATATAGACAGTCCATAAAATATCTTGAAGGAGGATCCAATGCCCTTAACAACTTGTTTTGATGGTTGACTTCATCCCTTTTAGCTTGATCAGACTCTAATTTCAACTGAATTTCGAAGGGAAAAATCCAAAACTGTAGACTGGATCAATGCTAGAATAGTGGCCTTTCACTCATTTATAATTCAAATAATCATGGGCTAAAGACAAAACCTTGGAGAACACCAGATATTTTATTACTAAAGTTTCTACTCTAAAGGCCCTATATAATTCAAATAATAATGGGCTAAAGAGAAAACCCTGTGGCACAACAGACATTTTATTACTAAAGTTTCTACTCTTAAAGGCCCTTCTACACGAGGGGCTAGTGTACGACGGGCAGACAGTGTTACCAATTTTGTAGTATGGAAGGGGGATCATGAGTAGATGACGTCATAGACAAGGAAACCATGGGCAAACCATTGACGTGCTTGTTGTTGAGGCACTGGATGAGCGCTTGACTATTGTATAATGCAACTCTGACAGCACTGTCCACTGCCCGGCGTGTGGGCCAAGTCACACGTTATTCTGCATGTGCATACTGCCTGTCATGAACTGCTTGATCTGGAAACATTGTTCTCATGCGAGATAATTACGGGAAAATCGGAGTGCCCGCAGTGCAACTGCCGGTCGTGTGGAAGGAGTTTAACAATTGCAGTGCAGGTTTTAGCCACAGAAATCTATTAAATAGAGTTAAATTAATAAGGATATCTGTTTTTGATTTGGAAGGACCCATCTGAATTCCATTAAAATTGGGTAATTTGTAGGGATATTTTGGAGGAAACCTCGACATGGTTATAAGTATACGATTCTATAGATCAGCTTTGACATTTGAAGATTGTTATATAGTTCCAGTCAGAATTTGTTGTTGTTGTTGTTGTTGTTGTTGTTGTTGTTGTTGTTGTTGTTGTTTCGTAGAATGAAGTTAATCAGTTGATGCAGTGCAGTAGTCATAAACACACGGACTAGTAATATTTTTTTGTTTTGTTATTAGTGTTAGTTATTGACCTTTACTGGTGATAAATTTTCTTTTTAATAGGGGCAGTCTTTTTGTAATATTTTATCATTTGCATTTCACTGAAAATCAGAGAGAGAGAGAGAGAGAGAGAGAGAGAGAGAGAGAGAGAGAGAGAGAGAGAGAGAGAGAGAAAACCTACCTTGATTAGAATATTTAGCCGTTGGTAATGTTGAATTATATTTATCCTAATCAATTTAAAGATATGTTCAATACGAAAAATGATTATGAACTCAAGAGGAAATATATTCATGCAAATCATATCGGCAAAACCCTTACTCATAAATTCAGATAATTATTTTTGATGGATCATAATATAGTTTTGAGGAAAGATCCCGTAAAGTTGGAAGACATTGAAAATGGAAAATATAAATTGAGTTCTTGGTTTTTTGGGGGAGTGGAGGGGGGGGGGACTTGCAGAGGTAAACTTCATTAGATTAAGCAGACACGAAGCGTCTTATCCTAAAACGACAAGGAATATTAAAATCTATCCTTGAAAAATTTTCGAAATATATTGGGATTTGGAGTGGACTGGATCCAATCTTGGGATTTAATGGGGACTGGATAAATGTAGGGGATTTGATGGGGACTGGGTAAATGTAGGGGATTTGATGGGGACTGGATAAATGTAGGGGATTTAATGGGGACTGGATAAATGTAGGGGATTTAATGGGGACTGGATGCATGTTGGGGATTTAATGGGGACTGGATGCATGTTGGGGATTTGTTGGGGACTGGATACATGCCGTGAATTTAATGGGGACTGCATACATGTTGAGAATTTGATGGGGACTGGATAAATGTTAGGACATTGATGGGAATTGGATTCATGTGGATTTGATGAGGACTGGCTACAAATTGCTGATTTGATGAGGACTGGATATATGTTGGGAATTTAATGGGGACTGGATACATGTCAGGAATTTGATTTGAATTCATGTGAATTGGAATCGTGTGAATTTGATGGGGAACAGGATACACGTTGGGAATATGATGGAGAGTGGATACATGTTGGGAATTTGATGTGAATTGGATTACTGTGAATTGGATTAGTGTGGATTTGACGGGGATTGGATACAAGTTAGGGATTTGTTGGGATTGGATACAAGGTTGGGATATGATGGGGACTGGATACAGTTAAGAATTTAATGTGAATTGGATTCATGTGAATTGGAATGTTGTGGATTTGATGGGGACTGGATACAAGTTGGGGATTTGATGGGGACTGGATACATGTTGGGAATTTGATGTGAATTGGATTCATGTGGATTTGATGAGGACTGGATACAAGGTTGGGATATGATGGGGACTGGTACAGTTAAGAATTTAATGTGAATTGAATTCATGTGAATTAGATTCTTGTGGATTTGATGGGGACTGGATACAAGTTGGGGATTTGTTGGGGACTGGATACATATTGGGAATTTGATGTGAATTGGATTCATGTGGATATGATGGGGACTGGGTACAAGGTTGGGATATGATGGGGACAATATACATTTTGGGAATTTGATGTGAATTTGATTCATGTGGATTTGATGGGGACTGGGTACAAGGTTGGGATATGATGGGGACAATATACATTTTGGGAATTTGATGTAAATTGGATTCATGTGGATTTGATGGGGACTGGGTACAAGTTGGGGATGTGGTTTGGACTGGATAAAAGCTGGAGATTTGATGGGGACAGAAATATGAACAGCGAACATAAATAGATTCGAAAGACTAATCTTTGGACTTAGTTCAGATCAATATAAGATATTTTAAGTAGTCATATTTCCGTTTTTTTATGATAATCTATCTAAAAAAACATATATACCTATTATATTCGTCTTATAGAATATATTCATATGGTTTTAATTGAATTCATATATTAATCTAATTCATATTATTTTATGCTA
>NC_090764.1:2241766-2244266 GCF_036898095.1 Palaemon carinicauda
TATTAAGTTGGGGATTTGAAGGAGACAAAAATATGAACAGCGAAAAGGAATAGATTCGAAATACTAATCTTTGGACATATTTCACATCAATATAAGATATTCTAAGTAGTCATATTTCCGTGGGTTTTTTTTTTTCTGATAATCTATCTGAAGAAAAAATTATACCTATTATATTCGTCTCATAGTATATATTCATATGGTTTTTAATTGATTTATATTAGTTTATCATTGAATTCATATTTTATGATAAATGTTAAAGATGAATAGATAAGTGCAATCTTAAGCTAGGTTTACACGGTCGAACTGTTCCTCGGACCGGGTTGTCGAACCTGCTAGTCCAACGGTTCGAAGAGGTGGAGTCACTCAACAAATGCATAAGGTTTGTGGAAAATGAAGCCCCTAGATCTGACTTTTTTCGAACCGTTCGATGAACGTCTTCGACAACCAAATACCCCGTTTACACGCTCGAACATCACTACAAACCACTTGACTGTCGAACCGCGTTCGACGAACTCTTCGACCGTGTAAACCCAAGGACTCAAAATATAAGCTTTAATTAGCTCAAACATTTACATATATTTATATCATAGAATATATTCATTTGGTTTTAATTGATTTCAATCAAATTCATATTAATTTATGCAAGATGTTCTCAAATACAATCTGGAATATCTAGATAATAGAATGAATAGAGATATATCTAATCTTAGTTATCCCAAGGCCTCAAACATTAAGCCTTAATCATCAATATTTAATTAAACCAATAATTAAATGTACATTCTCAAATTCCAGCAAATACAATGCTCTAATCTCGTCTCTGGATTTCCAGAAGTAGGTCAATATTTTTCTATTTCGTATTATATTACTTTCAAGGCATTTTCGGTTGATTAGGGTTTTCCCATCATCGAAAAAGACGTTTTTGATGAGTTTTTCCGTCACGTGAAGAAGCGTCTGGTGGAGAATCTGGCACAAATTTTCAGTTAGTTTAATTTTGTAGGGTTTAATCAACGATGTAGGTAGATTAATGTATAACCGTAGGATGTAGCTTGATATATATATATCTATCTATCTATCTATATATATATATATATATATATATGTATATATGTATATATATATGTATATATATATATATATATATACATTATATATATACATACATATATATGTACGTACAGTATACTTGTGTATGTGTAAATGCATATGTATATATATATATATATATATATGTACGTACAGTATACTTGTGTATGTGTAAATGCATATGTATATATATATATAATATATATATATATATATCTATATATATATATATATATATGTAAATGCATATGTAATATATATATATATATATGTATGTACGTATGCACAGTATATATGTGTGTCAATGCATATATATATAAATTATATATATATATATTATATATATGTATATATATATATCATATATATATGTATATGTATATATATATATATATATATATGTACAGTATATATGTGTATGGGTAAATGCATATATATATATATATATATATTATGCTTTTACCCATACACATTTATACTGTACATACATAGATATATATGTATATAATATATATATATATATACATATATAATATATATATAATATATATACATATACATATATAATATATATATATAATATATATACATATATACATATATATATATATATATATGCATTGACACATACACATATATGCTGTGCATACATAAATATATATATATATATATATACTATATATATGCATTTACACATACACATACTGTACGTACATTTTATATATATATATAATATATATATACATGCATTTACCCATACACATATATACTGTACATACACACATATATATATATATATATATATATAAATATATATGTATATATATGTATATATGCATTAACCCATACACATATACACTGTGTATACATAAATATATATATATATTATATATATATGTATATATTATATATATATATATATATATGCACTTACACATACATATACTGTACGTACATGTATGTATATATATATATATATATATATAAATATATATATATATATATATATATATATAGATAATTATATATATATATATACATACAAACATACATATACAGTATACACATACATGCATATTCATTCTACACGCAAAAATTGAAGGCACAAGATAATTCCCAACTTTTTATATTTCATTATAGAAGTTTAAAGTTCACGAGAAAAAACATAAATAAAACTTTCCTCCTCTTGTTCCAGTGAAGTGCGCAATTATCTTCAAAGCGAGTTCATCTTCCTTCCCTGGAATCTCTAGAAAGCTCGTCTCCCACTTTGGGTTGGCGCCTCCAGTCAATATTTTAATCTTTCCAGATATAATATATCTTTTATCGCGAAATCCAAAATAAATCAAGGTGTTCTTTATGCGAATAACAATTTGCTGATGGCAAAATGTAGAATGCACTATTTGTTCTTATTCCATTG
>NC_090764.1:2246766-2249266 GCF_036898095.1 Palaemon carinicauda
GCTGCGATTGCGTATGGATTATTTAGGATTAATCGTTTAGTTGTTTGCTGTCATGATGAATCTGGCACAAATTTTGTGGATACAGGTTAATTTAAAAATGTCATGAAGAGTCTTGAACTCTTTGCCTTAGAATAGGACTTGTCGCCTTTATTAAAAGCGCTTACGTGTTACAAATACTGAATAAAGTAAATCAGCGAATAGAGGTTAATTTAAAAAATGTCAGAAGAGTCACGGACTTATCTTTGACGCGGACTTGCGCTTGATGCAGTCTTGCTACCTTTGAAAACATTTATATGTTACCAATCCTAAAAGTATATCAGCGACAATAGGTTAATTTCGAAAAAGGCACATAGGTCGCAGACTTGTTGATTTTGACGTGGACTTATCGCCTTTAAAATCGTTTATATGTTACCAATACTAAACAAAGTATATCAGCGACAAGAGGTTAATTTTGAAAAAGTCACATAGGTCACGGACTTGTTGTTTTTGACGCGGACTTGTCGCTTTTAAAATCGTTTATATGTTATCAATACTAAAACAAAGTATATCAGCAACAAGAGGTTATTTTCGAAAAAGTCACAGAAGTCGCGGAGTTATCGTTTTTGACGCGCATTTGTCGTTTTTAAATTCGTTTATATGTTACCAATACTAAACAAAGTATATCAGCTAATAGAGGTTAATTCTTAATGTCACACAGATCGCACACTTGTTGTATTTGACGCTGACTTATTTTAAAAATCGTTTATATATTACCAATACTAAAAGTATATCTGCGACAAGAGGTCAATTTTGAAAATGTCACAGAAGTTACGGACTTGTCATTTTTGACCCGCATTTGTCATTTTTAAAATTTCTTATATGTTACTAATACTAAAAGTATATCAGCGAATGGAGGTTGATTTTTTAAAAAAGTCACAAGGTCGCAGACTTATCATCTTTGATGCAGACTTGTCCCTTTTTAAAAATTTTTATATGTTACCAATACTAAGCAAGGTAAATTAGCTAATAGAGGTTAATTCCGAAAAAGTTACAGAAGTGGCGGACTTGTCTCCTTTGACGCAGATGTGTTGCCTTCAAAATCGCTTATATGTTACCAATAATAAACGAAGTATATTAGCGACAAGAGGTTGATTTTTTAAGAAGCCACAAGAGTTGCTGACTTCTATATTAGATTCTCTAAAAGCCAGACACAACGTTAATAGTTAATAATCTGTTGTATATAGTGATAATGTTCCCCTACCCCAACCAGAAATATTATATTATCTTCTAACCCTAGTAGATATTTTCAATTAAGACCTATATTTCATATATAATTTGTAATACTGTACTTTAAAGGTTATATTACATGACTTCAGATAAGGTCTTTTACAGTTGCTTTCGTTAATTCCAGCACACTGACGTCTGTCTAGCTTCCCATGAAGTGTACCAGAATTACTAAAGCCATCTGTACCTTTTCATAATGGGCGTATATCATCATTTCACCACGCTCCGATATTTTCATCATTAAAAACTAACGCTCAATTCTGATTTGCAATAATGATCAGAAAAGTGTTTTTAATTGATGATCGCTCGTTCTCTTCTGTCATTTGGAACGCACAAATGAAAGCTAATTCACAAACTAAAGCTGCTTCTGAACCATGAAATCCTCCCCAATTGCAAGCAATTATAACAATGACAAATGTGTTTATCCTTGATGCTTCATTTGCGTGCCAATGAGCTGGATGTTATTGGCCGCTCATGAATGGCAGAGGCAAGGGACTGTGACATTACCCTATCAAGCAGGACAATGCCCTAGAGGCTGACCATATATATGATCAGCACCCAAGCAACCTCTCCACACAAGCTAGGATCAAGGAGGGGCCAGGCAATGGCTGCTGACGACCCAGTAGATAGACCTATAGACTCTCCCAAACACCACCTCCTTAGTTCACAAGGATGGTGAGATTGCAGCACCCAAAGAAAATCACGAGTTTAAGCAGGACTCGAACGCCAGCCTGGCGTTTACCAGTAAGGGACCTTACCACATCAGCTGCCATATGAATATACTTTTGGTTTAACTATAACTATTAAACATTACCTCTATGTATATTTCTGTAAATTCTCTTCATACTGCTAAACAAAGTACATTAACACTTTGACGATCCGATGGTGCATTTTGTGAGTCATCCATTCTTGTAGCTTTATAGATAATTTATTCAGCTTTCTATTACAATTTTAATTTATTTCTATTTTTATTCTATCTTTATTCTACTGTATGTTATTGGACATTGCAATCTTGCTCTATCAACATGCTGAATTGTTAGGTTTTGTGAATTCTCCTGTGATGGAAATATACTGTCAAATACATCACTTTACGATTCTAGGGTCATTACCCTTGACGTTTAAAAACACACATTTTGCATACAAGGATTAGGATATAGATATATATATATATATATATATATATATATATAATACATGTAATATGTACTCGTATATAGTGTGTAAGTGTCTTTGTGTG
>NC_090764.1:2281766-2284266 GCF_036898095.1 Palaemon carinicauda
AGAATTATCTTGTCCAACCAATCAGCGATCAGGAAACTTTTCTGAGCTAAATGGGCACCGCTGTGAGTTGGTGCAAATCTTCCTCACTAAAAAGAATTGACTATAGTTGGTATAATGTTAAAATAAACCGTAATAATAATCGGAAATTCTCCGTAAAAATATACTGTTCTCAGTCGTATTTCAGTAAAATACAGGCGACCGTAATATTTACCCTAATTTTTTATTATATTTTAATTCTAATCGGAAATTCTCCGTAAAAATATACTGTTCTTAGCTATATTTCAGTAAAATACAGGAGACCGTAATATTTACCGTACTTTGTTATTACGTTTTATGGGTTGGTGACCGTAATATCACTCCTCAACGTCAATATATCCGTTTTTAAACCGGGGAATGCCTGGCAACATTTATTCCAGGATTTTTACCGTTTTTATACGGCAAATATTTAAGTGCATTGTGAATATAATTGGATAGAATGGAACTTGGAATAAAAGTGTGCCCCATCTGGTGTGGTATAGGTTCGAATCCTGGACGAGGGTGAGAATGAAATGGTATTTTTAAGGAGAAATGTTAAGGTACTGTTAGTCTGTATCATTATTTAGGGAATAGTCGATTGCATTTGTTGTTGTTGTTGCTGTGTAAAACACACACACACACACACACACATATATATATATATATATATACATGTATATATATATAAATATTTATATATATATATATATATATATATATACAGACACTCGCTCCTTATTATATAGGGAAAATGAAAATAATATATCAAATATAACATTTATGTATCAGGAAAATGACATCATAGAAAAGATATAAATAAAAATATGAATTTATTTCCTGAAAATGTTCGCTTATAGTTATATTATTCTATTTATCTCTTTATATTATTTCATTTCATAACATTCTACCGCCATAAAAGAAAGTGGCTATAAGCTCTTTTAATCCCTCATTGCCTTTAACAATTTCAGTAAAGGCAAAAATGTAGTTTGCTTCTGCAGTAGACTTTGCATGGTGTTGTGGGTCATTTAATCTGATTATATTGTTTTGGGAATCAAAATTCTTTCTTCTTACAATATACCCTAAAATCATTATTTTAATCTACTCTTTGAATTAGCACTGACAATTTTTCTCTTTCTCTCTCTCTCTCTCTCTCTCTCTCTCTCTCTCCTCTCTCTTCAAAATCATTATTATCATCGGCTTTATGTAGTAGCACTGACAATCTCTCTCTCTCTCTCTCTCTCTCTCTCTCTCTCTCTCTACGAAATCATTATTATCATCTGCTTCGTGAGATAGCACAGACAACTCTCTCTCTCTCTCTCTCTCTCTCTCTCTCTCTCTCTTCAAAATCATTATTATCATCGGCTTTATGTAGTAGCACTGACAATTCTCTCTCTCTCTCTCTCTCTCTCTCTCTCTCTCTCTCTCTCTTCAAAATCATTATTATCATCGGCTTTATGTAGTAGCACTGACAATTCTCTCTCTCTCTCTCTCTCTCTCTCTCTCTCTCTCTCTCTCTTCAAAATCATTATTATCATCGGCTTTATGTAGTAGCACTGACAATTCTCTCTCTCTCTCTCTCTCTCTCTCTCTCTCTCTTCAAAATCATTATTATCATCGGCTTTATGTAGTAGCACTGACAATTCTCTCTCTCTCTCTCTCTCTCTCTCTCTCTCTCTCTACGAAATCATTATTATCATCTGCTTCGTGAGATAGCACAGACAACTCTCTCTCTCTCTCTACGAAATCATTATTATCATCTGCTTCGTGAGATAGCACAGACAACTCTCTCTCTCTCTCTCTCTCTCTCTCTCTACGAAATTATTATTATCCTCTGCTTTATGTAGTAGCACTGACTATTCTCTCTCTCTCTCTCTCTCTCTCTCTCTCTCTCTCCGAAATCATTATTATCCTATGCTTTATGTAGTAGCACTGACAATTCTCTCTCTCTCTCTCTCTCTCTCTCTCTCTCTCTCTCTCTCTCTCTCTCCCGAAATTATTATCCTCCTCTGCTTTATGTAGTAGCACTGATATTTATCTCTCTCTCTCTCTCTCTCTCTCTCTCTCTCTCTGAAATCATTATTATCCTATGCTTTATGTAGTAGCACTGACAATTCTCTCTCTCTCTCTCTCTCTCTCTCTCTGTCTCTCTCTCTCTCTCTCTCTCTCTCTCTCTCTCCGAAATTATTATCCTCCTCTGCTTTATGTAGTAGCACTGATAATTAACTCTCTCTCTCTCTCTCTCTCTCTCTCTCTCTCTCTCCCTTCTCTCTCTCTCTCTCCGAAATTATTATCCTCCTCTGCTTTATGTAGTAGCACTGATAATTATCTCTCTCTCTCTCTCTCTCTCTCTCTCTCTCTCTCTCCTCTTTATACATTTGCAAGAAATGTTAATTAAATCCACTTCGTCTTTCCTATTTTTATATTTGTATACACAACGTTTATTATTATATACTTATTATTTATTTTCTATTTACTGCTTATTATT
>NC_090764.1:2289266-2301766 GCF_036898095.1 Palaemon carinicauda
TTTATGACATCCAAAATCCTTGTATCTCTCTCTCTCTCTCTCTCTCTCTCTCTCCTCTCTCATTTAAAATAGTTCGTTCTTCCCAACAGCAAATGGAGTCTCCGTGGATGGACTAAAAAGTCTTTATGACATCCAAAATCCTTGTATCTCTCCTCTCTCTCTCTCTCTCTCTCTCTCTCTCTCTCTCTCTCTCTCTAAGTCGGGTGTGAAGTTTGAGGGTAAAAGGAAAGTAGATAAATATCATACACGGGATTTCAAAGTCATTAATAGTATCTATGGTACACATATACAGTATATGGCGTTGAGAATACGTAGGGTAAAATTTAATTGATCCAGAGTAATAAAATCTTTTTCAATAAAAGGATTTCCATATTAACTCTCCATCAGAAGCCTTTCAATCAATTTAAGTATTACACTAACAATCCATTAGCTAGGTAATGAAACTCACTCCCCCTGTGATGTTTGATTATTTGTTTATTAAATAAACCTCTCCCTTCTATTGAATATATTAGGGGTCTTATTACTTAATTAAAGAGAAAGTCAAAAATACTATTTCAAATGAATTCAGTAATATATATATATATATATATATATATATACATATATGTAAATATCCCGCACGAATGACATTTAATACCGAATTCTATCTTGGGAATACATATCCACTTGGAATTCATTTTATGGTAACAGCTTCTGGCCGGATGGAGATTCGAACCCCCACCTGTTCAGCCGGAAACTATGCCTGCGAAGACTCTCTCTCTCTCTCTCTCTCTCTCTCTCTCTCTCCTCTCTCTATATATATATATATATATATATATATATATATATATATATATACATCGTCTTCTTCAGTTTCCTGAAGAAGTATCACGAAACCAGTCAGGACTTAACCTTACATAATTTCAATTTCATTTTCCCTGTGGTTATTTTGCACACACACACACACACACACACACACACACATAGGGGTCTATTAACTTTATCACTTAACAAAAGATTTATTTACTTAAACCAAGAGATATTACACAGTCAAACGATAAAGCATTTATATATATTGCTCGTTCTTAATCATATTAACTTCCAAATTGATATTAGCGTACTATCATATATATTATTATCATTATTATTATTATTATTATTATTATTATTATTATTATTATTATTACTAGCCAAGCTACAACCCTAGTTGGAAAAGCAAGATGCTATAAGCCCAAGGGCTCCAACAAGGAAAAATAGCCCAGCGAGGAAAGAAAATAAGGAAATGAATAAATGATGGGAACAAACTAACAATAAATCATTCTAAAAACAGTAACAACGTCGAAATAGATATGTCATATATAAACAATAAACAACGTCAAAAATAGCTACTGGGAGACAGACAGAGAGGAATGTAGATTGATTACTTGCCCTTGATGGAGATGAATTAGTGTAGAGGATAGTATTGGTTCTAGATATAGCCGATGACTGAATCAATAATAAAGATGTGATGTTGAATGAGATATCACTGGACTGTCTGATAAATATCCAGCTTTGATAAAGGATAGGGATGTGTGTGAGATTGTTGCTTGGTGTGAGGGAGGTTGATTATTATTATTATTATTATTATTATTATCGTTATCGTTATCGTTATCGTTATCGTTCTTGTTCTTGTTCTTGTTCTTCTTGTTCTTGTTCTTGTTCTTGTTCTTATTATTATTATTATTATTATTATTATTATTATTATTATTGTTATTATTATTATTGATATTATCATTACTACCATTATTATTATTATTATTATTATTATTATTATTATTATTATTATTATTATTATTACAAGCTAAACTACAACCCTAGTTGGAAAAGCAAGATGCTATAAGCCCAATGGCTCCAATAGGGAAAAATAGCCCAGTCAGGAAAGGAATCAAAGAAATAAATAAATTACAAAAGAAGTAATAAACAATCGAAATAAAATATTTCAAGAAGAGTAACAACATTAAATTAGATACTTCTTATATTAACTATCAAAAAAATTCAAAAAAAGGGAATAGAAATAAGATAGAACAGCGTGGCCAAGTGTACCTTTAAGCAAGATAATCTAAGATAATGGAAGACTGTCATTATCTATAACAGGACAATAATTATTCTTTGAGAAGTTAAGATAGCGAACTGAAGTAGGACAAGACTTAAGAGCATGAAAATAAATAGATCAAAAGAAAAATGCTAATGAAGTATAATCATTATTTATTTTATCTTGCTCTGTAAATTATGATTTTGGGTAAATTTAGTAATGCTAAACTAGGTAAATTGTGAGCTAAGGATGGAGGGTTTGGGGGAACCTATAGGTCTATCTGCTGAGTCATCAGCAGCCATTGCCTGATCCTCCCTGGTCCTAGCTTGGGTGGAGAAGGGGCTTGAGTGCTGATCATATGTATATATGGTCAGTCTCTAGGGCATTGAGCTAAGGAGGGGGATGGTTTAGGGAGCCTATAGGTACATCTGCTGAGTCATCAGCAGCCATTGCCTGGCCCTCCTTGGTCCTAGCTTGGGTGGAAAGGGGGCTTGGGCGAAGATCATATGAATATATGGTCAGTCTCTAGGCCATTATGCTGCTCGATAGGGCAATGGCACTGTCCCTTGCCTCTGCCATTCATGAGTAGCTTACTTTGAAAGTATTAATATTACACGTGTTAATTAACATTGAAGGGAAATTAATTGTCTTGTGTAGTTATTTGTTATTGAATATTGCAATAGATGGTGAGCTAGATAAGATAATAGAGGGGTAATTTTGAGATGTAATTATTCGGTTCAGTTGCTGTATTTGTTATCATTTTTGCTATTTCATTTCTTATTATTTTGCTAAAAGTACATGAATAGCCTTGGGATAGTAGCAAAACATTTTCACTGATTGCCTCTAAAATTTGTTGGGGAGTAAAAGAAATTTATTGACAAACAAATTGATCATAAAAATATAATTTTAAATGATATTTTTCCTAAAACTCACAAAGTTACCTCAACACTTCTCAAAAGAAAAAAAAAGAAAAAAAAAGCATAGATTTCCTTCAAAATTTGTTAAGAATTAACAGGCATTTATGTAAACCTTGACAAACCAGATGATAATAATAAATAATAAAGTATATGAAAATATAATCTAAGAAAATATTTCCTCAAAATAAACAAAGTTACCTCAACACTTCTCAAAAAAAAAAAAAAAAAAAAAAAAATTTCTTCTAAAACTTGTTAGGAAGTAAAAACCATTTATGTAAGCCTTTGAAAACCAGATGATAATAGAAATATAAAAAAAAAATACATATAGAAATATATTTCCTCAAAATAAACAAATTTACCTCAACACTTCTGAACAAAAAAAAACAGCCTTCTGTTCTTAATACTGGCCCAACACATGAGATTATACCCTTTTAATACACCCAGCCCTTCTCCAAAGACTAATAATAGACTCAGATTCCAGAGTTAAATGGAATTCCCATTAATCTCACCTTCTTCATCAAGGGATGGAAGAGACCACATTGTAATATGTCTTGGTCAAGGGTTTGGGTGAAGATTGGCGTTGCGTAAGAAAACGTCTTCGCTGGAAAGAAATCTTAGTTGGGGTTGAAGATTTGAATATGATGGACGAATGGAGATGTGGGTAACTTATTATTATTATTATTATTATTATTATTATTATTATTATTATTATTATTATTATTATTATTTTTATTTTCATTTTCATTTTTACTTTTATTTTTTCTATTTTTTTTTTTTATTATTATTATTATTATTATTATTATTATTATTATTATTATTATTATTATTATTATTATTGTTGTTAATATTATTAATATTATTATTGTTATTATTATTATTATTATTATTATTATTATTATTATTAGCAACCCTAGTTAGAAAAGCAATATGCTACAACCCCAAGGGCTCCAACATAGAAAAATAACCCAGTGAGGAAACAAAATAAGAAAATAAATAAACTACAACATAAGTAATGAACAATTGACAATTTCTAGTGAAAGAATAAACAATTATCGAATTAAATATTTATGAAAGAATAAACATGAATATTAACATCGCCTTAAAGAAGACAGAAGAGAAGAAACTGGATGTGGTGGACATGAGAATGTTGAGATGGATGTGTGGGGTGACAAGAAGAGATAAGATACGCAATGAAGTAATTAGGGGTACCACAGGAGTTAGAAAACTATCGGATAAGATCCAAGAAAGTAGACTGAGGTGGTATGGTCATGTCATGAGAAGAGATGAACAGTATATCGGGAGGAGAGTGATGAAACGGAGGTACAGGGAACCACATGAGTTAGAAAACTATCAGATAAGAGCCAAGAAAGTAGACTGAGGTGGTATGGTCATGTCATGAGAAGAGATGAACAGTATATTGGGAGGAAGGTGATGGAAATGGAGGTACAGGGAACGAGAAGGAGAGGGAGACCAAAGCGAAGGTGGATGGACTGTATCAAGGATGACCTTCGATCAAAGGGATTAACCGGTGATGAAGTGTGGGACAGAGGTAGATGGAGAAAGCTGGTCAGAAACATCGACCCCACATAAAAGTGGGGAAAAGATGCAGACAAAGAAGAAGAAGAAGAAGAAGAAGAAGAAGAAGAGACGAGTGCTCCCGAAAGGAATGGAAGAAGAGAAGGATGCTCCGGGAGTTAGGATTATAGGACAGAGGGGACTGAACAATAGTGGATTACTTTTGAGCAATGGGGTGAATCTGTCGAGGGGATTTACGTAAAGACAGGGATTTATTTGAATGACTTTGTTCATTCTCGAAAAGAGGATTTATTTGAAGGATTTGTTGTTTCAATAGAGGATTGTTTTTGATGAAACAATTCGCTTGATACAGGGATTCATTTACGGGAAGTCTATAGGTTTTATATGTATGTATATGTATATATATATATATATATATATATATATATATATATATATATATATATATATATATATATATATATATATATATATATATATATATATATATACAGAGAGAGAGAGAGAGAGAGAGAGAGAGAGAGAGAGAGAGAGAGAGAGAGAGAGAGAGAGAGAGAGAGAGAGAGAGAGATAGTCTTCACTTTTGTACAAAGAATAACTTTAATATAGAATTCATCGTTGTATTTTATTCAGAAAAGCTATTATTATTATCATTATTATTATTATTATTATTATTATTATTATTATTATTTGCTAAGCTACAACTCTGGCAGGAAAAGCAGGATAGTATAAGCCCGAGGGCTCCAACAACGAAAATAGCCCAGTGAGGAAAGGATATAAGGAAACTATAAGTGAAGTAATTAACTATTAAAATAAAATATTTCAAGAACAGTAACAACATTAAGACAAATCTTTCATATATAAACTATAAAAACCTAAAAAAAATCAAGAGAAAGAGAAATAAGATATATGTGTTTCAAACTGTATTTGAATTACACATTTAGCAATAACGATATATCCTTTCAGAGCAATTGCATTCATTAAGATGTGCTATAGCCTCTGTAACATGGTCTTCCACTGTCTTGGGTTAGAGTTCTCTTGTTTGAGGGTACACTAGAGTACACTATTCTATCTCATTACTCTTCCTCTTGTTTTTTTTTTTTTAAAGTTTTCATAGTTTATATAGGAAATGTTTATCTAAATGTTACAGTTCTTAAAATATTTTATTTTTCCTTGTTTCCTTTCCTCACTGTGCTATTTTCCCTGTTGGGTCCCCTGGGCTTATTGCATCTTAGTTTTCCTTCTAGGGTTGTAGCTTAGCAAGTAATAATAATAACAACAACAATAATAATAATAATAATAATAATAATAATAATAATAATAATAATAATAATAATAATAATAATAACAATAATAATAATAATGGGAACTGATTCTTTGGAAAGCTCATTTGCATAAATTATCTGTATTTTCCACCTGGGAATGATATTGATAAGAGAAATTACTTAAAGCAATTGCATGAGATATGACCAGGACTTCATCGAAGGTGGGCATTCTCGCCTCAGTAAAGTCTAGTGGCTTATAGATCCTTATAGATCCTTGATCGTCTCCCAGAATAATCCTTGAAGGTTTGATCATCAAAGGGAATTATTCTATCTTATGGTAATTGTGGGACTATCTGTGGCAAACATCAGGTTTTGTGGGAATATGTTTCGTAAATTTCACGTTTTGTGGGAATATATATGGCAAACTTCAGGTTTTGTGGGACTATTTTTGGCAAATATCAGGTTTTGTGGGACTATCTTTGGCAAAACTCGGGTTTCTTTTAATGTTTTTGGCAAACACTAGGTTCTAAGGGAATATCTTTGGCAAACATCAGGTTTTGTGGAAATATATTTGAGAAACATCAGGTTTTATGGGAATATCTTTGGTAAAAATCAGGTTTTGTGGGAATACGTTTGACAAAAATCAGGTTTTATGTAAATATCTTTGGCGAATATCAGGTTTTGTGGGGCTATCTTTGGCAAACATCAGGTTTTGTGGGAATATCTTTGGTAAACATCAGGTTTTGTGGGAATATCTTTGGCAAACATCAGGTTTTGTGGAAATATATTTGAGAAACATCAGGTTTTATGGGAATATCTTTGGTAAAAATCAGGTTTTGTGGGAATACGTTTGACAAAAATCAGGTTTTGTGTAAATATCTTTGGCAAACATCAATTTCTGTGGGGCTATCTTTGGCAAACATCAGGTTTTGTGGGAATATCTTTGGTAAACATCAGGTTTTGTGGGAATACATATGGCAAGCTTCAAGTTTCGTGGGAATATCTTTGGCAAACATCAGGTTTTGCTGGATTATCTTTGGCAAATGTCACGTTGTGTGGGAATATCTTTGGCAAAAATCAGGTTTTGTGGGAATATCTTTGGCAAACATCTATTCTGTGGGAATATCTTTGGCAAACATCAGGTTTTGTGGGAATATCTTTGGCAAACATCTGGTTCTGTGGGAATATCTTTGGCAAACATCAGGTTTTGTGGGAATATCTTTGGTAAACATCAGGTTTTGTGGGAATATTTTTGACAAACATCAGGTTTTGTGGGAATATCTTTGGTAAACATCAGGTTTTGTGGGAATATCTTTGGCAAAAATCAGGTTTTGTGGGAATATCTTTGGAAAACATCAGCTTTTGTGGGAATATCTTTGGAAAACATCAGGTTTTGTGGTAATATCTTTGGCAAACATCAGTTTTTGTGGGAATATCCTTGGAAAACATCAGGTTTTATGGGAATATCTTTGGCAAAAATCAGGTTTTGTGAGAATATCTTTGGCAAAAATCAGGTGTTGTGGGAATATCTTTGGCAAAAATCAGGTTTTGTGGGAATATCTTTGGCAAATTTTACGATTTGTGGGATTATCTTTGGTAAACATCAGGTATTGTGGGAATATCTTTGGCAAACATCAGGTTTGGTGGGAATATCTTTGGAAAACATCTGGTTTTTTGGGACTATCTTTGGCAAAAAAGAGGTTCTGATATGATGCTATTTTCCTTCGATGTACAAAAATGGGAAGAAAATATTATTGCTTAAAGGATATGATTCACTGATTTATTATATCCATCCCCAATCCTCCTAAATAAAAACTAAATATCTAGTCTACAAGAATTTATTAAGATTAATTATGACAGTTAGTTGGTTGATAGTTTCTTAGTATGCTTCTATACTACAGTGATTATTGAGAAGTCGAAGCTAGGAAAACAACCAGCGTAGGCCTATAGCACTTGTACTACTACTAAATTAGTAATTGTAATAGAAACTATATTTTTTAAAGGCTATATTGCTGTTGAACAAAATAGAAAACCCAGAGATAGGAAGAAGAAATATACAAGTAATGATTTCTCAAAATCTTCTTAGACAACAACTTAAATGTTTCTCTCATGAACTTAGTAGAAGATAGTAAAACAACCAGCAAAGGACACTAGGAACTGATACTAGTACTACTACTAGTAAAAATACTAGAAAGTCTAGTCCGTATAAGCTAAGGCTGTTTTACAAAATTCGAAAACCTAGAAAGAGAATAAAGAAAAAAAATAAGAAAAGTAGATGGTTAAACAACCAGCAAAGGCCACTAGGAACTGATACTAGTACTAGTACTAGTAAAAAATTACTAGAAACTCTATTTCTTATACGCTAAGGCTGTTGTACAAAATTCGAAAACCTAGAAAGAGAATAAAAAAATAAGAAAAGTAGAAGATGGTTAAAGAACCAGCAAAGGACACTAGGAACTGATACTAGTACTAGGATTAGTAAAAAAGTACTAGGATCTCTATTTCTTATACGCCAAGGCTACCGTACAAAATTCGAAAACGTCAGGAAGAGAAAGAAAGAATAAATAACCAAAGAATTTTCCTCTTGGAAAGCAACAAATGCTTTTCTCAAGAACTCAAGTAAACCAGTGAAATGCTCTTTGCATACGGTCGTAGACCCATTGCACTGCGGCGAGAATAATAATGTTTGGCTAACTAGGTCATGCATAATGCAGGAGAGAGAGAGAGAGAGAGAGAGAGAGAGAGAGAGAGAGAGAGAGAGAGAGAGAGAGAGAGAGAGAGTATTCTAATGTTACATACCAAATTGGGATTAGTATGTAAAATTGTAATAGCATTTTCAGGGGAGAAATCAAAGGTGAAGAATGTTAAAATCATTAGTCTTGTGTGTGTGTGAGAGAGAGAGAGAGAGAGAGAGAGAGAGAGAGAGAGAGAGAGAGAGAGAGAGAGAGGACTATTTTCTTATGATTTTTGTGTCACCAAAAATATTTTTATGCATCTACAGTATGCATACACATATATACAGACGTATATATATATATATATATATATATATATATATATATATATATATATATATGTGTGTGTGTGTGTATACACTTAATAAACAGCAAAAATTGTGAAACGAGGCTATCAAAAAATAAAACACAGGTGATGCTGATGACGAGGAGACGTGACACATTGCAAGACTCTGATGAGGATATCATAGGACTTTGCAAGACCCTGCGTAGGATATCATAGAAATTTGCAAGACTCTGAAGAGGATATCATAGGAGTTATTTGAATAAAATGCAAAATTTAAGAGCCTTCTATGATACACTATTTTCGTTTAAGGTTTAAAGGTTTGAAGGTCACTTATGAATGGCAGAGGCAAGGAGCTGGACAGGGTAAGCTATAACCCTAGTTGGAAAAGCAGGAGCCCAAGGGCTCCAATAGGGAAAAGTGGTTCAGTGAGGAAAAGAAACAATGAAATAAATAAACTACAAGTGAAGTAATAAACAATGAAAATGTAATATTTTAAGGCCAGTAAGAACATTAGATTAGATATTTCATATTTAATCTACAAAAACTTAAAAAAACAAGGAGAAGAGAAATAAAATATATAGCCTTTTTGTTCTTTTGTACCCCTTGGTTATTTTCATGAGATTTCCGAGTATCCTTAGATAAAGAGAAACAAAGAAATTGTTATTATAATGTATTTTAATTATTCAATGTCAATGCAGATTACCTCAGGTATTGTGCAGTATTAGTTATTCTCTCAGAGCAAATGTACCCCCTAAAGAGTGAAAATGTAGCCTAGGTTGGGATTCTGGGAACCTCTGTTCTAGAGACTGACCTTATTATTATTATTATTATCATTATTATCATTATTATTATTATTATTATTATTATTATTATTATTATTACTTGCTAAGCTACAACCCTAGTTGGAAAAGCAGAATGCTTTCCCAGGGGCTCCAACAGGGAAAATAGCCCAGTGAGAAAAGGAAACAAGGAAATATCAAATATTTTAAGAACATTAACAACAATAAAATAAATATTTCATATATAAAAAAAATAACTAACAAAACAAGTGGAAGAGAAATAACATAGAATAGTGTGACTGAGTGTACCCTCAAGCAAGAGATCAGAGTCCAATCCCCTCACCATCATGCTAGGACCAGGGAGGGCCAGGCAATGGCTGCTGATGACTCAGCAGGGAGATCTGTAGGCTTCCCAAACCCCCAATCACTAGCTCACAAGGGTGGTGAGGTTGCAGACACTTATAGATACTATCGAGCTTGAGGGGATCTCGAACACTTGTCCAACAGACAGCCAGGAAGGGACGTTTCCAATAGGCTACCATAGCTATAATTAATGGACTTTTTATTGTAAGAATTCAGGGGAAAATTATGAACCCGTTTGGAAGAGTTACAAAGAACAAACAGATATGCAAGGGTAAATTTTCTGACTCATTTTAGCTATAATATCAGAAGTTGCGTTCTATTCTTTATTGGCTTTTAGAAATTATTATTCCTATCTCTCTCTCTCTCTCTCTCTCTCTCTCTCTCTCTCTCTCTCTCTCTCTCTCTCTCTCTCTCTCTCATTTATGAACATCATGATTACTAGTAACTAAGGTATTATGAAACGGTTAATTTTCCAATTAATCAATTTTCGTATCTACGAGGAGGTATCAGTACGAGAGCATATTCGATCATGCAATTTATCTGCAAAATCTCTGCAAGATTAAATCAAAACAATTCTTTTTGCAAATAACAGCGTTTACTGCAGTTAAATCCTTAATCACTATCTGCTTACAGATAACCCCATTACACGGGGTAGATAAGAGAGAAAACGATTCATTTATATACAGTGTCTGAGCGTTTCCAATTATTCGCGACTCTTATCGAGGCAACACTGCATTCAAAATTAAATATCTGGCACCCGTGTCGGACACGTTTAATGATGTTGCCGACCTGGTGGGTTTTCATTTCGTTTCGCCAACACCGATAAAGAGATACATTGTAATAGTACATCATGGCTGGTACTTGATTTAATTGGATATTAGTTAACATTTTTTATTTTTTGTTTTCCGCCAGTGTAGGAGTTCATTTGATGGTTAATTTTTATCATTTTTGGCAGCGAATCGAGTTGATAATGCAATTACTGAACGTGATTGCAAATTTTTGCAACTTTTTGTGAAATATGGCATGGCTCAATTGTTTTTGTTATGTTGGAAATATATTGCACGTTTGTTGTTCTTTGAATGTCTATAAAGATATTTGTAGAATACAGGATATATTTTCCTCAGACAGAAACGTATTAAATGTCCATAAAAATATTTATAGATTCTTGGATATATTTTCCTCTCTCTGATCTGATAGAAACATATTTCATGATACTGTTATTATTATTATTACTACTACTATTACTACCACTACTACTACTACTACTACTACTACTACTACTACTACTACTACTACTATCACCATTATTACAAGCTAAGCTATATCCCTATGTGGAATAGTAAGATGCTTTAAGCCCAAGGGCTCCAAAAGGGAAAAAATAGCCATTTGTGGAAATAGGTAAAAGAAATACAGTACCCTTCTCCTAAATTTCATGAAACCCAAACAATTCTTTTGGTGTTTAACCCAGTAAAATCTGGTATCGATTTGTGGAAATAGGTAAAAGAAATACAGTACCCTTCTCCTAAATTTCATGAAACCCAAACAATTCTTTTGGTGTTTAACCCAGTAAAATCTGGTATCGATTTGTGGAAATAGGTAAAAGAAATACAGTACCCTTCTCCTAAATTTCATGAAACCCAAACAATTCTTTTGGTGTTTAACCCAGTAAAATCTGGTATCGATTTGTGGAAATAGGTAAAAGAAATACAGTACCCTTCTCCTAAATTTCATGAAACCCAGACAATTCTTTTGGTGTTTAACCCAGTAAAATCTGGTATCCATTTGTGGAAATAGGTAAAAGAAATACGGTACCCTTCTACTAAATTTCATGAAACCCGAACAATTCTTTTCGTCTTTTCTAAAACCCAGCAGACTCTGGCATCCATTTAGAGAGTTTGGGGTGCAAGAGTCTAAAATTAAACTTTGATCACCTCACGAAAATAGAGTATCCTGCGTTTGGTATCTTTCAATTAAAGCGAACTTTTTCAAAGACTAACCTTCCCTTTATCATTAAATATTTTTCGTTTAATTACTTTGTGCGTGATTATCTACATTGTATTAATGCCTAATGAGGTGATAATGATTTGTCTAATATTATAATTGGATACGAGAGTAAACTACAGTAGAGGATATTCCAACATATAAATATATATATATATATATATATATATATATATATATATATATATATATATATATATATATATATATACATATATATATATATATATATATATATATATATATATATATATATATATATATTTATGTATATAAATATACATACATACATATACCAAAGGCACTTCCCCCACACTTTTGGGGGGTAGCCGACATCAACAATGAACACAAAACAAAAAAGGGGACCTCTACTCTCTACGTTCCTCCAGCCTAACCAGGGACTCAGCCGAGTTTAGCTGGTACTGCTAGGGTGCCACAGCCCAACCTCCCACATTATCCACCACAGATGAAGCTTCATAATGCTGAATCCCCTTATGCTGCTACCTCCGCGGTCATCTAAGGCACCGGAGGAAGCAGCAGGGCCTACCGGAACTGCGTCACAATCGCT
>NC_090764.1:2321096-2323596 GCF_036898095.1 Palaemon carinicauda
AGAGAGAGAATAGTCTATTGGAGAGAGGGAGACAGGGATGGAGAGAGAATAGTTTATTGGAGAGAGAGAGAGAGAGAGAGAGAGAGAGAGAGAGAATAGTCTATTGGAGAGAGAGACAGAGATAGAGAGAGAGAATAGTTTATTGGAGAGAGAGAGAGAGAGAGAGAGAGAGAGAGAGAGAGAGAGAAAGAGAGAGAGAGAGAGAATAGTCTATTGGAGAGAGAGACAGAGATAGAGAATAGTTTATTAGAGAGAGAGAGAGAGAGAGAGAGAGAGAGAGAGAGAGAGAGAGAGAATAGTTTATTGGAGAGAGAGAGAGAAAGAGAGAGAGAGAGAATAGTCTATTGGAGAGAGAGACAGAGTTAGAGAGAGAGAATAGTTTATTGGAGAGAGAGAGAGAGAGAGAGAGAGAGAGAGAGAGAGAGAATAGTCTATTGGAGAGTGTGACAGATATAGAGAGAGAGAGAGAGAGAGAGAGAGAGAGAGAGAGCTACCTTTAAAATTCTGGTTCGCGCCCTGCTAATTAGTGAGTGGTACGTGTCAATTAGATATGAATACATATTTTTACCATCTGAAGTCAGTGACCTTCACATCAAATTAAATATTCCTGCGATTGCAAATTTCCTTTCTCTTGTAATTTGCATCAGCGAATTTAATTTACAAATGTTTAAAATGAGAGATAAAAAGAAAAATTAATATATGAAAAATAAACATTGTTTTTTAAATTGATAGAGTTATTTTTATTACTGTGACTATTAAGATTGTTATTATCAATAGAATTGTTAAGATTATTGAATTTATTAAAATTATTAAAATAATTTTTATTGCTAAAATTATTAAAATCATTTTTATTTCTAAAATTATTAAAATTATAATTATCAATAGAATTATTAAAATTATAATTATCAATAGAATTATCAAAATTATAATTATCAATAGAATTATTAAGATTATTGAACTTATTAAAATTATCAAAATTATTGAAATTATTTTTATTAAGATTATTAAAATAATTAAAATGATTAAAATAATTAAAGTTATTCAAATTATTGAAATTATTATTATGAAAATGACTCATAGGGTTAATTAAAATTATCCTTATTATTAAAAATATTATCATAGTTAGAATTATTATTTTCATTGAAATTAAAATCATTGAAATTATTAATATCATAAAAATCATTGAAATTTTCAAAATAAATAATATTAACATAAAATTGAATGAATTCCTTTTCCATTGAATTATTTGATATTGGGTAAAACCGAAAAAAACTCATTGAATTATTTGAAGCAAAAAATAAAAACAACAGAATTTTTCATTAAATAATTTCAGATTCAGTATCTCTTTGTCAATGGTATTATTATGCAAATGCTATAGGCCCGCTCTTCATACTCCCGGTCCATCGCTTTTAGCTGAATGGACCATAAATCCGGTCCAAAGGTTATTAAATTATACGATGTCCATATAAGGCAGGGAACAATGACGTCAGCAGAACTAGTTTCCAGATCTAAATTGCATTTTATGTGATGATTATCAACAGTTCATTTCCAATATGTGTTATTATTATTATTATTATTATTATTATTATTATTATTATTATAAGGAATTATTGTAAGGAATGAATATATATATATATATATATATATGTATATATATACACATATATATACATATATATATATATATATATATATATTTATACACATACATATATATAGATATATATATATACATATATATACATATATATATATATATATATACATATATATATACATATACATATTTATATATATCTATATATATATATATGTATATATATGTATATATATACATATAAGTATTTATATATATCTATATATATGTATATATATATATATATATATATATATAAACAGATAAGTATGTTTGGAGGACATTCAAGCACCAAAGCAAATCTGCAATTAATAATAATCAAAGTTAATTAATATCTAGTGTCACTTATCACTACGAGGCTCCTTTACTTTAATGAGCTAAACCATACCATCATTATAGTTCACAAAGCTCCTTACCTATGGATCTATAACACCAGGTGGCAGCAGCTACAAGGGCCTCATGTGGACCATTATAGAAAGGTATTATATTTAATAGTATCATTAATTATCTGCTAAAGAAACGTCAGTCTCATGTAGAATATGCTACTCGCTTTGCATAGATAAGGCAATAATTACCCTATTTAGTTTGTATATTATTATTATTATTATTATCATTATTATTAATATTATTATTATTATTATTATTATTATTATTATTATTATTATTATTATTATTATTATTACTTGCTAAGCTACAACCCTGGTTGGAAAATCAGGATGCTATAAGCCCAGGGGCCCCAAAAGGGAATAAAGCCCAATGAGGAAATGAAACCTGAAAAATAAAATATTTTAAGAACAGTAACAACATTAAAATAAATATTTCCAATATAAACTATAAAAAATTTAACAAAACAAGGAAGAGAAA